>NW_027397077.1:28171014-28280239 GCF_003265705.2 Callorhinus ursinus | reverse complement strand
CACACACACACACACACACACACACACACACACACACACACACACACCCTTTCTCCCTCTTAGATACCCAAGAAGGCAACATATATCTGAATCTAAACTACATAGACAACATATTGGATTTCTACCCTAACACCATCCCAAGGAAGCAAAGACCATCTTCTGACTACTGATAATTTAAAGTGTATTTCTCCCTACTACTACTGCTACTGTTTTTTTAAGAAGCTCAGAAGAAACAATTATTTATGCAGGGTTTGTGCTCCCTCTGCTGGTCCTGTAATTAACTAATAAGTCTAATTCGCATAACTATGCTGATGTCATCAAGTACTTTTGTGCATGGACGTGGAATTACCCAAATCAGCGTGTTCTGTTCAAACATCATCAGGAAAATTAGCAGGGGGCCAGAGGAAGACAGTTGGCCTCATGAAGAAAGTGAAGAAAATGTACATTTTGACATGTATGAATTTGTATGTATGAAATACATAATGCAGTGTTACGCTTTTTTGTTTGCTCAGTGCTGGAGAAAAGTGACCCATCATTGTTAAAAGTCAGATATTATATCCCACCTTCTCAGAGGGTTTTGGAAACAAATAAGGCATCCTCATCCTTGGAACAAGATTTATTACAATGTTTTACAGGTGAGAAAAATAGAAACTCAGAAATCATATATGCCTTGCTAGTGAGAGCCATTCTGGGGTAAGAAAGTAGATTTCTAGACGTGGCATATAGTGGCCAGTGTCTTGATTTCCTGGACCTGAAATATCTTTCTTTATACATGTGGGGATAGTAATATAGCTATTTCTTAATGTTAACGTGGCACCTGTAGTCATTAAGAAACTCAAGCTCTGGATTTGGATCACCTGAGGTTTCATTCTGGTTCCAGCAGTTCCCGTGTGATTCTGAGTAGGTTCCCTAACCTTTTCAAGCTCACCTTTCTTGTCTACAAACTGGAAAGACTATTCTAGGCAAGAGTTTTTACATCGTAGAGTTATCATAAGGATTAAATTAAATAATGTCTGGTACAGAGTAATGCTTAAAGCATATCCATGATGATGATACGAGAATAGTCTTTGGTCATTACTCGTGGTGATTCTTTCTTCAACATGAAAACAGCTGCTTTTCCCAATTATAAAAACTTAAATTTATTATGAAAATAAATTTGGGGAAGGGAACTCCAAAATGGGGAGGGTTCAGTTCACCAGAAAGATGTGTACACTACTAAACAAACAGCTTGAAATAGGAGATGCAAAATTGGATGGAACTCTAGAAGAAATCAGCCGGTGCACCAAAAGAGTGTAGAAATTCAAGACAAATTTCCTAGGGATAATAAACCAATCAGACCAAACCATCAAATTTAAAAAATGTTTTATAATAATAATAATGCAGAGACTTCAAATCAGCTGCTATCCCGGTACACAGGAGATTTGAGTAAACATCCTCTGGATGTTATGTATTTATTTATTCACGCATTGTGTTATCCACCTATTTAGTTATATGTAAAATAATGCTGCACTGTTGGTGCTTGTTCTAGAACCTCCTGTTTCTCAATTAGCACCATGTTCTAGCCGTCTCTCCATGCCAATAAATGTAGATCATGGTCATGGTCAATATTATTCTTGGCCCACTTGGTCCTTAGCATTTATAGATACTACTCCACCCAGCTTAATGACTGTGTTCTGAGATAATGCAGATTAATTCCAATAACAACCTGGGCAACGCAAACAGAAGAGGTAAATCTGGAGTGAGGATACATGTCATCCTTCTCAAAGGGAGACATCAGCAACTCTCAGACTATTCACATCAGCCCGTTTCTGTTCTTTCGAGGGAGAGTTTGTTTGGAGGCACGTTGATGTTGCAATGCATCGCCCTGCTCAGGTGAGCATAGGGGGTCATTGCAAATGGGTTTTGGGGGAGAGAGAGAGAGATTGGCAGTTAGAGACTAAGGGAATCACTGCCACTCCCTGGTCTGAGTTTGTCTGGGCTCTTTAATTCTCTGGCTCTTATAGATTTGGCTGAGAACCATTGCATTTGTGTCTGTACTGGTAATTTCAGCCGTATGTATGAACTCTTCTGAAACATACCTGCCTGAGGTACAAAGCCCAGGCTCACCATCCTGCCCAAGGGGCACTGTTGTCTCTATTTGTTTTCAAGCTGGTTTAAAAATAGAGAACATTGTGCTAGAAGAGCTTGCTGTGATCTGATTACTTTATAATTTGTACCTGTACTTTTCACAGGCCCTGGCTACCCTCTGCCATCAAAATATTTGGAATTTATTCTTTAAACAGTGTAGGCCACTTGGGTTGTTGATTTAAAACATGCTAGAGGTTTTATAATGGTTATTTATATTGGCCAACACTGACCACTCTGCAAATGACCTGTTGATGTTGGACAAGGATAAGAGGCTCTGAATACAATGCAGGAGATGGAAAGAGATCAAAAAGAATGAGTGTGTTAGCTTAGCAACAATGCTCCATGGGTTAGCATGGAGATCAATTGTCTGTGCATGTGAGGTTTTCAGAATTGCATTATTTGGCCCACTCGCAAGAATTAGGCATTCTCTTTGGGGAAATTCAGGAGTTTCTCAAACCATATATTCTATTACAGTATCAACATTGTTGACTTTATAAAATCATGGTAGATTATATAAAGTTATACATAGATTTATATATATATGTATATATGTGTGTGTGTGTGTGTGTGTGTGTAAAGCAAGAAGGAAACAACTTTATATTAAAATGATTGTGCTTTTATAAATGAAAGACTACCCGTCCTTGTGAAGTATGTGTTTCTGTGAAGTAAGTCCCATTTCTGCAGGCCGCTCAAGAATTCACAGTGAATCCATTCAGAGGTCTGCCCGTTGACAGAGGAGGTAGCATACTTTGTCCCAACCACTTTCTCTCATCCCTGTACTTCTTTGCTTTCATTTATTCAGTCTCCCGAGTGTCTGTTTGTTCGTCGCGCATTTCCGGTGTCATTTCTCACTGTGCAAATGTCAGATATGAGACAAGAGAACATGCATGTTTGACAGCTGCCCAATAAATTATGCAGAAGAACAAGTTAGGGACAACTGCAGTGGACTTGCAAAAAAAAAAAAAAAAAAAAACACACCACCAGATATGTGGCTGGTTAAAAAGAATTTCCTTTGGAAAGCTTGTGTTGTCGAACCAGTTGTCACTTTATGAATAACTTATAAAATTATTCAACCATACTCTCTTAATTGAAGCGTTCGCTTGGCTTGTCCAGGGGGCGGGCAGGGGTGGGGGCAGCCCTGAAGTCACTCAAAACTTGAAACCAAGTGAAATATGGTGGCCAGAAAGAGAGCTGAAAGGAAACGCGTGTGCTTTGGACTTCCCGGTATTAAATCAGTACATGAGTCATGGCACCATGGAGCCTGGTCCAGCCAGAACCCACTGGACCTCACAGTCTGCTCCCTGGAGGAGCATGGGGTTCCTAGCTCACGGCTCTGTCTTCAGTGCAGTAAGACAGAAGCACATTTAAACAGGACCATCCAAGGGGTATATGCCCACAGCAGTTTGCAGATAGTTTGTGGTTTCTTGGCAGAAGATAACAAATGACCGTCACCACGTTGGAGGCAGAGAAAGGAAATGTGTTTGTGGCCCAGTCTAACTCCAACCCCCTCCCCCCTACTGCACCTTTGCCTGCGACCCCCCCCCCCAACTAACCCACCATACTGACTCTGCCTTTGTGGGATGATGTGGAGACGAAGGATTCATTCTGCAGCTATGAGGCCATTTGTCCTCCTCACATGGGAATCAGGCTCGCTGCCATGGCCTCAGCTGCGTCTGTGTTCTAACCATTGGGCAAAGTGGCCCATTAAAAAAAAAAAAAAGCAGCTTTTGTCTTACATACGCTGTAGCCAAGATCCGATCGTGTTTGGCTCTCACAGTTTTCTCCCTGTGTTCACTGTTCATGCTAGCATTGGCTTCCTGTTACTTAGGAGAACCAACTTCCCATTAAACAACATGAGCAGTTATCTTTAAATCTGTTCGCAGGGCTGTGCATGTGTGATGAGAAGCTGGAGTGTCTGTGGGATTCAGCAGAGGGAAAGCTGATGACCTAATGTAATAGTAAATGATTACAGCATGAGTGAGAGTTACCTGGCGTCAGCAAGCTGGTAGTTGTCTTAAGAAAGGGGAAGTGCTGTTTTAACACAAGTGGGCAGATGTGCTGGGGAAGGAAATATATTTACCTGATCCAGTCACATTTAGACAGGTAGTTGGCAGCTCGGCCCCTCTTTGAAACCAATTTAACTTTGGTATTTCTCTCCCATTTATTTACTCTCTTTAGTGACCTTGTTTGGCACATCTTTGCACCATGACCAAAGTGACAGACTTTAGTCTCTGTTGGATTAATCAGTGTGTTCTTTGATCCATAGCATATGTTCCCCATAGACATTTAAAGTCAACATATTCAGCATTTGTGGTCCGGAGGTTCAGAGTTGTTAGCCAAGCTGATAGACTGGTTTGGGTGTTTGCATCCAAAAGACTCTTCCTCCTTCTTCTCTCTCTCTCTCTCTCTCTCTCTCTCTCTCTCTCACATTCACGCACTCACACACTCCACTCCCAACAACACAAATATTGACTGTTCCAATCATTCATTAGCAGCAAAAATTTGAGAGCAATTATATTTTTACTGCGCTTGCCCTGAAAGACACCATTAATTACTTTATTGCCTGTGGACTAGAGCCAGTTTCGGAGTCCCCGGAGTCTGCTCCCCACCCAAAGGAGTATTTGCAGCTCTGAGGAACACAGCACAGGATGTCGTGTGGCAGGCGGCGCAGTGGCATTGTGGGTTGACTTCTGAAGTGAGACGTCAAGACTCTCCCTGCCTCAGTATTGGATTCCTCCCGGTGTGGAGTTCACAGGTCGGGCTTGGAAGGGACGGTAGGTTTCCCCGATGGCCTAGACTCCAAGGAGAGGTGGGCGTTTGTGAATTGGGCATTGTGTCAGCTCTTTTTTTTTTTTTTTTTTTTTTTTTAAGAGCATGAGAAATGTCCCCCTAAAAATAATTATCAGGGGGAAGGATGCTTTTGACCATTGACTTTGATGGTCTCATCCAAGGGGGCCGATGAACCAAGGCTCCCGATGGGGGTGGCATCAGATGAACATTCCTCTGGAGCTTTTTAGATGTGATGTTTTATAGATGGTTGTGACCCAGGCAACATAATCTTAATGCCGCTGGGTGGTTTTCATCCTTCTCCAGGTCTCCTTAGTAGAAGTACATGAATGCCTTCTGGAATTTAAACCTGTGCCCTGAGCCAAATTGGCCATGAGTTTCTTCTCAATCTAGAAAGCACTACAAGTCATTTGTAATGTGTGTATTTATTTATTAGAAGTGGGCTGTTCCTTTATTAAAAATGTATTGATTGGACGAGTGGTATGGCCTCTGTCCCCACCAAACGGAAATGAACTGAGACTTATTAATGTGTCTGATTACATGGTAGGGCCTCAATATCTGTTGGTTGAATTCATCAGCCTGAGTCTAACTGTTCCACACCACTTGTTTTCAGAATGCGTGTGAATTATGATCCCAGTCTGAGCCTGCATTAGCAGCGTCCCCCATTTTTAAATCTAAGTTGAAATAGCTTAGTAGTAAGTTAAACAAGAGCTTGAGAATGTTTAATAAGTTCTATAGGATAAAGAGGAATTGCAACAGAGAAAGTTTATGGGATACGGGGCATCTCAGTCCAGGATGGAGTACTGCAGGATGGATTTATAACATGAGAGGCGAGGCTCAAATTATAATTTGGGAAATTATTTCTGAAAGCCACTGCCATTGGAACTCACAGCGGAACTGGATTGAATTATTTTCTTCCTTGGAAGGTTTTTAATTTTTTAAATGTGAACTGAGTGTGAAGGAAAAGGCCTCATGGGTCCAGTACCTCTGCAGGACCCTTCCTCATGTTACCACCTTCTGGAAGAGCAACCCACAGGGTATCCTGCCCGGCTGTTGGTGGTCGGGGAGTGTGAACTGGACTCACCATGAGGGAGTCAGTTTTGTTTTTTAAGCCACCTGCCTTCTCCACAGAAAGCATTTGTTAGAATGGGTGCTTCTTAGACCCTGGAATGAAGTACTTTTTAGTCAAGGAAAGCCAATATGAAGGAGGAAATATATTCTTTCACAGCCTCTGTGCCATAAGAACAAAAGTCCAAGTTGCCACTTAGTATAGTTTAAATGATCGATTCTAGCTTGCTTTGATTAAATTACATATTCAGTTATTTTTGTTTGAAATTAAAAGCTTGATTATATTACCGAATGCTATGTAATTTTACATGTGCCGTTCGCTTATTTAACAATGAGGCACAGAGTGTGATTAACAATGTGGCTGCCAGTAGGAAGAAGCAAAATAATTATTTTTTCAATATACAAGTCCTCATCATGATTCAGAAATCAATATGCATCCGTGGAGGATTTGTTCTTGCCGTGGATTATGGACTTCAGGGTGGCCTCCCCTCATTTCCCTATGAATGTAAAACCTGGAGATTTTGGCTGGCCAGGCCTGTTTTTATTTCTCTCTCTTTTTTAAAGACTGATGTTTAACTACAACCACTGGGACCTAAATCAGAGCATCCAGTGCCCAAATATGAATATTAATCAGACGCCAGGCCACAGAGCCCCTCTCTGAGTTTGACAGTTTAAAGGATCAGTTAGTTAATTAGAAGATGACATGGCATGCCCGGTCCCAAGGCTCTGTCCTGCCTTCTGTCTCCTCTTTTCATTTTCCTTTTTGACAAGTTGGATTACATCATTACTTGTAGTTTCACTTGTTATCCCCACCGTGAAATAAGAATATTTTAAACTTTAATTACCCGTGATTTCTTCCTGTTCTCTCTCAAAGAACAGACTTCAATAAAACTCAAAGAAACATACAAGAAGCGGAGGTTCAAAAGCCCACGAACATCATCAGCCTCGTGACCCCAACCACACTGCACACAACATTGTAGCGAGAAATCGAACATGCTTAATAGGCGCTGAAAACTGGCAGTGGTAGTCGAGGTGATTAGCTTTAAATAGTAAGATGCCTGTTCTGACTTTGGTGCCACATCACAGTTGGTGTGCTCATCCTATGACTCATGGACCACCTGCTTGAAAAACCGGGGTGGGTGCCCAGGTTGCCTCTTTGGGTGGGGCTTAGGATCTGCATTTAACCAATCCCACCACCTCAGCCACCCAGGAATGGGAGATTGTGGTGTACCTCAAAGTCTAGGTAATTCTGTTCTAACTGTTTTGGGTGTTTTTCTTGACATGATACTGCTCTTTTAAGAAGGTAAAGTTGGCATGTGGTCTCTAGAGGAGCCTCATTCCCAGGAGGGCAAACAGGGTTCAGATCAATGTTCAGTTCTTCAAAATGAAGCTTTTTCTGACATCCTAAGTAGAATTAACTTTTTACCCTGTTCTCCCCATATGACTTCTCATGCATCTGTCATAGCATATCTGAAGTTGATGGTGCCATTTGGTCCCTGTGTCTCAGCCTTACAGACACTGAGCCACTCAAGAGAAGCAAGTGGGGCTTAGTGTCCTCTCTGACAGACATTACTGATGAAACTTTAAGTAAGAAGAACAAGGGGCGCCTGGGTGGCTCAGTCGGTTAAGCATCTGCCTTTGGCTCAGGTCATGATCCCAGGGTCCTGGGATGGAGTCCCACATCGGGCTCCCTGCTCCGCGGGAGGCCTGCTTCTCCCTCTCCTCCCATTGCTATTTTCGTCTCTCTCTTTCAAATAAATAAATAAAAATCTTTAAAAAAAAATAACAACAAACTGAAATCTGCCATTTTCCATGAATGCTGTGAGCCAGCCACGGTACCAAGTAATTCAGAAAAGCTTTCTCAGGGATCCTCACAACAATCCTATGTGGTTCCATGAGGACATGGACACTAGGGCAGAAACAAGCCAAGTCCCAGTGGCTGAGCCAGCGTTTCAAATTCGGCAGTCTGAGCCCCAATCCCTGACTCTTTTCCCGGCTCTGCAAAACCTCGCACAGTGGGTGCTTATTTACAGGTGATGAAAGGAAAGGATACCTGTAGGTGTCAGAGGGCATTTCTCAGATGCACTTCCATTGACAGGAGTACACATAGAAGAGAGGTGGGGAGCAGAGAATTAGTATCTGTGCTGAAACTCTACTAACTGCTGGAAAGGCTGTGACTTTGGAATGTATCTACATTCGTTTAGAAGGCAGGAGGGAGAAGAAACACCTGCATGAGTCACCAGAGGGATCCATGGAGAGCAGGAATATATACTCTCAGGACTCAGGAGGAGTTAAAAAGGACTAGATGGTTACCAGGGTCAGACCTTACAGGGAAAGCAAGACCAGTGGGGGCATTTAAGGGGGGAAAAAAAAGCATTAGCACAGTGGCCAGAAAGCTGGGCTCACATCCCAGTTCTGCCAGTGAGTGGCTGGGTGACCTTGGCCGCAAGGCCCCCAGTCTTTTTTGGACTGCAACTTCATTTTCTCCCAAGTTGGTAGAGGTAAAGCTTGGACCACGGGTCTCTGGGTCCTCCTGCTTAGATAGGTTGAATCAAGGACTTACAGAAGGCTCTTGGTTGTGACATTCGAGAGGTCCTTGTGACCCTAGATGAGATGGTTTCAGTAGAGTGTGTTTGTCTGCAGGAGGGACAGACCATGAGGGCAAGCCAAACCACATGGTGTTGAGGTGAGAAAGAAGAGGAGGTGCCTCCTCATAGACTCCTCTGTCAAGAAGTGTGGCGGTGAACAGCAGGAGGAGTTTGGGGGCCGGCAGATTCGAGAGTCTGTAGGTCTGGTGGTTTCAGGAAAAGGGCTGGGTTGGACAGCAGAGTGGGAGGGTTTGTAGTCGGGGAGACCATCGCTGTGAGTCTAGAGAACCTGAGTTCGGAGGGGGAGAGGCCTCCATTCCCTGTAGAAACTGGAGGAGCCGAACAAGGGGAGGGGAATAGAGCAAGGATGTGCACAGAGTTTCTTTCTTCACCAACGCAGCTAACTTGCGGGCGGGGAGTTAACAGGGAGACAGACACATGGATTGCATAGATCCTGTATTTTCATGAGGTTCCTAGAAACAGTGACGGTTTAGCCGGTGTCAGTCTGAACCAGTCAGGAATCCTTCTGCCCTGTGTTCGGACTGGCACAAGAGAGCTGGGAATAAAGGTGGGAATAAAGGAAGTGGGAGAGGCAGGAACTGGGAGTCCGCCCCACCAGCATCATGGCCATGGGAGACATGGAGGACACAAGTAAAGAGGACTGGCTTGCTGCAGTACATTTCGGTATTTTGAAGAAGGAACGGCACTTAGTTCTCCATCGTTCCGTGCACCCTGGTTAGCCATTGTTCCTCCAGGCAGGGAACTTTCCTGTCACCAGGAGCAACCTGGTGGCCTGATCTTCTCGAACTTCACGGGCATGTATGTCAGTGTCTGTACCAGCCGTACCTACAAAGAGGACGTCCCTACGGAGGATGCAGCCGCAGAGAGCCAAACGGAACCGTGTAGTGAGTACTTCGTCAATATAAATTTACTCTGTTTTGTCAGTTCTTAGATTATGTCCAGTAATTCTCTGGGGATTTTTTTCCAATTAAGATACTAATAAATTAGTTTAAAGGTCCTTACAAGACAGTGCACATATTTGACCACTGTGTTCATCAGGCACTTTTCCCCTTGATAACTTTACTGGTCCATGAGCCCCCAAGTGGCAGAGAACTAGCAGTCTCTAGCGTTCATGGTACAATTAATAAATAGGTCAGCGTGCATGACAGGTGAGGGGGACTGTGGTACGGCTTGCTCAGGCGGAGCTGTGAAGGAACATGCTCTGTCTACATTACGGTGTATTTGCTTCTTTTCCTATAATGAAATGCCCTGAGGTAGGCCATGGTAGAGGGACTCAGAAAGAAGATGGGCAGAACTCGGAGTGCTGACGGGGATCCCTGTGGGGTGGAAGGTAGAGAGTGAAAGAAGATGCTGTTAGGGCTCCCGGATTCATGCCATAAAATAAATCGTGGTTTCAGAACACCCATTTACCGGCCTTCTCGTTGATCTACCCAGCGTAGCTCTGCCTACCCCACAGTAGATGAAAGATGTGGCGGTCCCAGGCATCCAAACATTTGGACGCCCATTAATGGGTTCTACACCTTGGTATCTCTCTGATATTACTGTTTCGCCTCAGTAAGCCCACTAACATCAGATCTATCCTATCAGAGACTGTTTTAAATCACTTCAATTTTCTCTGCCCTTGGGCTCTGCTCATGAGACTAGAATCTGAAGCGGATGAGTGTGGCCTATGATCTAGTGTTTTACTCCCCCCCCCATTTGTATTAGAGGCAACTTCATTAGCTTTTGGACTCACATATATCAGTTTTAAAGATGAAGTACAATGTCAGTAGTTTTTACCCGGTTCTCAAGTATATCAAGTTGTTCTATTTTCCCAGAGAATGTTAAAAAAATTAGTATTGCCATTTGTAAGAGCATTTTTCTCTTAAAACGAGCCATTGGTCATAATAGTGTTTGCTTACTTATTCTCTGAAGTGCTGTTTTATATCGAAAGTAAATCCAGGATAGAAGCTTGATAAGTAATGTCAGACTTGGTAGCCCACAACCTTAGTGGTACAAGTGAATTATGAAGCCCCACTTCACCATGTTGTTGTTTTTCCTCAAATACGTCTCTTCGTCACTACTTGTTTATCTTGAGTGATTTTAAAATAGTGAATTAGCTTCTTGTTAGTGCCCAAGTCATCCATCCAGCTTGTGCTTTTCCTTTATCACAAATTCCTTCAGACAGGAACAGTCCAGGAGCCTGTGGCTCAATTACGGGCTGTTGGGAAAAAACAGTCTATGGCAGGGGTGTGTCCTAAATCCTAGAGTCCGGCCAAGGCTAAAACAGAGAAGCTATGTTTCCCCACCCACTTTTGGCAGTAGTTCAACCTGGCATCCACCAAAAAATGTACCAAGTAATTTGCCCATTAGGACACCCAGTTCTGAATTCGGATCTGGGCTCGCTCTTACTACTTCCTGCCTCTACCCTCTGTCACCCTCTTGCCATTTTATATTTTCCCACCTTCACGCCAACAAACACGTCAGTCCCAGACCACTTCCTTGGACGTGGCTTCTGTCCCACCATTTATTTACCCTCGAGACCACCATCCCTCTGGAATTTCCACCATGGCCCAGGTACCCAGCTCCATCTGCCACTAGCAAGTCTCACGCTATTTCACACGCATTACTCCACCTGGGTTGTTATTCCCACATCTAAATTCCCTCCATCTTGCAACAGCCAGCTCAAACCCTGCCTCCTTCACAGAGGCTGTCTTAATTACAGCAGACCCAGAAGCATGGCCCCAGGGAGCTTTGTTGTAATTATCTCGTGGGGGTCATTAGGAGCAGTGGTCCCCATTGTCCTCAACCTCTGCTCTCTGCAGCCCAGACCTCCCCTTCCCTCCTTTAGAGTTCGGTCTTATCTTCCAGAGGGGTTGTCAGCAATCTGGGTATAAAGTCAAGGTTTTACAATTTTTCTGTGTCCCCTCAGCGGGCAGGATGTGTGGTTCAAATGCTCGGTAAATATTGCTTATTGATGAATCACTGTAACAAAGCCCTTTATTAGTCATAAAACACTGGGGTTTCTGTCTTCAGGAACTTGTAGCTTTTCCCAGAGGAGGAAGGAACTGGTCACAGTCACCATTCTATCCCCAACACTTAGCGTAACGTTGGCCGGTTTAAATGGTTCAGGAGACTGAAAGACATGCCCCCCAGAAACTAGCACACACCAGATGGCAGCAGGTGCTGTACAGAGCACCTAGGATCTAGAGGTGCATTTTGAGGGGTGAAGTTGGGCTTGGCTTTAGTATGAATGGGATTTAAGAGCTTGGAGTTCAAATTGTGAGAAGCAGAGTATGCAGAAGGTATCCTACTTAGAGCTAACAGACTCAGTGAAAGCACAGTGGAGGGGGAGACAGGGAAGTCTGACAAAACAGGCATGGGAAAGGTCATGATGGGGCTGAAATTCAGTGCCAAGTCGGACGTTCCTTCCAAAAACATGTTAAAACGTGGTGGCACATAATCTTCGTGTGGTATGGGAATGGACCCCTTTTTCTCTTTTTACATTCATGATTATTTTTATAGTAATTTTTATATAGTGTAGGTGATCGTGGTTTCCCATTTCAGGAGGTGTAAAGTTTTTTTTCAAAAATACATTTATGTAAAATAAAACTGAGTGAGTAGCTTTAAAGAAAAATACGAAGTTAATGGTGTTGAGGCCATACATCAAAAAGGGTGATTCCCTGTGGCTGGAAGTTGGGCGTGTACCAGTGTAGAAGGGGAAAGATTCCCCCTCCCCCAGTGGAAAGTTGCTGCAGAAAAATTACCTAGGCCAAGGCCTACAGGATTGTTGGAGTTTGACCCAGTGGGAAGCCATTGGTGAACCTAGCAAGAGCAGCGGTAAGTCAGACGCAGGGCAGCTATTCTGTGAGGACTGGGATTTTATGTTCCCTGTTTATCACTAAACAGCAGTGTCTGGCTCATCGCAGGCGGGTATGAAGAAGGTGTGAATCAGTAGGTGGTAGGTCTGAAGCGAGGCTTTTCTTTCCACCCGTGGCGCTGACTCCGGCTGCTGGTTTCCTCCTACCTCTGCTGGCCAGAGCCGCTGAGCTGGGAGCAGCCTGGTTCCCACGCCCCCTCCCGAGTGAGCTCACGGGACAGCTGTGTGGGTGGAGGAGGGAGGCAGGCCACTGAATGGCCCGCCCTGCAGGCTCCTGCAGCGGTCTCCCACCGAGACTCTTACACTTTCTATCTTCCTATATTACCAACACCACCGGGACCTGGGTGCCTTGGTGTACTCCAGCATAAACCAGCCAGTGAGGAGGCCTGGGAGGGAGGTGGGGACCACAGACCCCCACCCCCATCTCAAAGGGACAGTCTTTACTCTGCCCCTGTTTGCCACACATGTGTCAGATTTGAGCAGTGTTTCGGAAGATGTCCACAAAATACACATTTTAGGTGAGAGTTCCTGATTGTGTTTTTACTTAGCACCTAATCCAAAACTCTGAAGATCCTGCCCTGGTCCGGCACACAGTCTGTGACCTCTAATGTAATGAGATAAAGTCCTGTCTCCTCCTTTGTCCATCCCAGGTTTTGTCACATCCAGTCATGCCTTTATGTACATTTTTTCTGGCCTGCTACTCTGGTCATTTCTCTGAATCCACAGTCACACAGTCGGTGCCCTTTGTGTGTGTCCCTTAGCCCAAGTTCCAAATCTCTCCTGCTTTCCTCTTGCTGAGTGTCCTTCATCTTGGCTATTTGGTCCCATCACTTGCTTTCCTTCTCTGTCATCCGAGTTCAGGCTCCACACAGTTAAGCCTGGCTTAAGCCATCAGGACTTTGAGGGATGTGCTTGCCCCCATCTTAATTCCCCCAAATCCTGGCCTGGCGCCCTCTCCAGTTTTCATCTCTTCTCCTCAGCCTCTGTGTCCTCACATCTGTCTTTGTCATGTCTCCTTCTCTTCCGTCCCTCCTCCCCGACTCCAGGCCTGGAATCTTCTCTCCTGCCGTCCGGAATCCCACGTCCAGTGGTTGGAACAGACCCACGTGGTTCCTGGCAGGCCTCAGATAACCCCCAGCATTGCTGGGAGCCTGGCCAGGGTCACAGAGCTCCAAAACTCGTCACCCCCTCGTGCCATTCAGAATGTGGCCTTTGAGGGGTCCGTCACATGTGCGCGGGCACAGTGGCTCAGGGAGGCCCTGACACATTTCACAGCCCCTGGGATCAGGCTGCTGGGTGGTTGTAAACATCAAAAAGGAAAATACCATCCGGCATGAGATACGAACACATCACAGTTGCGGCAAGGCCTGCCTTGTCCTCTTCGGCAAGCCAGTTATTTACAGAGGCTGCGTGTTGATCAGGATCATCACGAGTACATTGTGTTGCTTAGATTTTTTTCTATAGCAGCTCCTGCCACTTCTCAACAGGGACCCAGCCTTTAGAGCCTCTCTGCGTGCACCCGTGTTCCTAATGAACACATGAGGTTGTGGGAAGCAAACGGATGCACAGCAGATCATGATCATGGGCTCTGGGGTTACACAGTCCGAATCCGGATCTCGTCTCCAATGTTACTGGCCACGGGCAGCCATTCTGCCTGCCTGCCCTCCGTTTTCTCCTGCGTGACGTGGGGAGACGGGTAAGCACTGCCTCATCATGCTGTCTGTATCAGAGAACTCTTTGTTCATTCTGTCATAGTCTGGTTGGCAAATTTTGGTTCACAGGCCAAATCCAGCCCATAGCCTGTTTATATACGACCGGCATATGAAGAATGTTTTCTGCATTTTAAAATGGTTGTTCTAGAGGTACCTGGGTGGCACAGTCAGTTAAGCATCTGACTCTTGGTTTCAGCTCAGGTCATGATCTTACGAGTCATGAGATCGAGCCCCATGTTGGGCTCCACTCTCAGCAGGGAGTTGGCTTGAGAGATTCTCCCCCTCTGCTCCTCCCCTCCCCCCCTTGTTCATAAAGATAAATAAATAAATCTTGAAAAAATAATAAAATAATGAAATGGTTGTTTATGTAAGTTCCTACATAGTATTCTTGATTTGGCCCACAAAATGTAAACTATTTACTATCTGGCCCTTTATGGTAAAAGTTTGCCACCCCCTGCACTACAACATGCTGGAAGAGCTTTGGGTCCCTTGGTGTGTCACTTTCCTTTTGGTTGGTTGCGCACTCACAGCTGTGTTCTGAGAACATTCATAGGCCTTCTCTCTACTAAGTCCTCCCTCCACAGCCCTGGCTTGCAGGGTGGGTGCCACACTGTAAGATGGGGAAACCAAAGTCCCGGGAGACTATGAATTTCCTTCCTACAACCCATGAGTTATTCTTCTGGACTGGACTGAGTTGACCTGTTAGCCTCCCTTCCCCACTTGGCTCCCTGAGCCAGGGCCAATGGATGTGCTCCCTCTTCTCTGGGAGGAACTCCCATGCATTTAGAGAGGGTTTGGATGTTCTAGGCATTTCAGGGGTCCTAGAGATGACTCACTCAGGAATCCACCCTCCAGGAATCTCAAATATAATTGGGGAAACAGAGGCACACACTTACTACCAGTAACAATAAGATGCACTGGCACCACCCCAAACACAACGTGCTTTGGGGCCTTCGAGGAATAAAAGCATCTACAGGGGCATCCCCCAGGCTTCAAGCCCATCAGAAAACTTGAATTTTCTATTGGAAGTTGAGGCCCCTTGGAGCTCTTCCCCACTGGCTGCTTTCACCAAAAATCCTCATGTTTCTGCTGCCCCGTGGCTGACTCCTGTAGCTCTGGCTGCATTCTTGTCCAGCAGTTTTGTGGTTCATCAGGCAACCCTTGGATCCTGATGCTCATCTGTCTGGGTGGCATTTGAAGGGCAGCTGTGGCAGGAGGGTGCTTGCTGCCCTCACCCATCTCTCCCTGCTGTCCCTCCCGGGGCTCAGTGTGTGCCTTTGCTCCCAATTGCTTCAAGTGAAAACAACGAGCTATGGGTCTCTGGTAGCCAGGGTGTTCATCGGGTACCTGGAGCCCAGAGGACATGCCCTCAGGACAGTAGCACCTTGGTCAAAAGGAAGAACATCCTTTCATGTATAAAAATAAGAGTTGAGGTCCTGAGCAGATATTCTGAACTTATATAGCTCTTCAGAAACAAAACACTCAAAGCTGCTATGATAGGTTTTTTTCAACTCATGTGACGTTCGTGTGTTCTGACATTTCGGGGCAGTTGCTTTTTCTCTTCACAGTGATGATGTGATTTTCATCCACCCTTGGCTTCCCAGCAGTTCTTACTCCTTGTTTAAGAATTAGTTCAAGAACTCACTAAATGTGATTCAGACAGGCCATTGAAGGGTCACCCTAACAAAGATGAAGGTTAACTAGAAGTTACTAAACTATTTCCTCAACAGATTGTGATTTGACTCTCTGGCCGTGACTAGTACGGAAGGCTTGTAGGAGCAATTTTTGCCCTATAAAAAGGTTGTATCTCAGTCCCTTTGGGCTGTTTAACAAAGTAGCATCGGTTCTGTGGCTTATAATTAGCCGAAATTGCTCATAGCTCTGAAGGCTGGAAGTCCTAGATCAGGGTGTCAGCGTGCTTGGGTGAGGGCTTGCTTCCAAGTCACAGATTTTGCTGTATTATCACACTACAGAAAGGACTAGAAGCTCTGTGGGGTCTCTTTTATAAGAACACTGATCCCATTCATGAGGGCTCTACCCTCATCACCTAAGCACTTCCCAAGGGCCTGACCTCCTAAGACCATCATACTGGACATTAGGATGTCACCGGATAATTTGGGAGGGGACACAAACATCCAGACCATAGCAGGCATAAAAAGTGCTTTTCCCAGGTGTATGGCCTTGATCTTCTTGTGAGCGTTGGACTCTATGTCCATTTTGGTCACTGTTGTGTTCTCAGAACTCAGGAAAGTGCCTTATAGTGAGTGAGCACTCCGTGAATATCAGATGCCAAATTTATTCACGAGAGATTTATTGAGCATCTGGGGTTAGCGGGGGAGGGGGGTCTCCATAGCTGAATTCGGCCTGGTCTTCTCCAATGCCCTCTCCAGTGAGGAAGGGAGTGATGGAAACACAGAAGGACCACACAGTATGAAGCGTGCCAGAAAGGAGGTAGCAGAAGAGCAGTCCTTGTTGCCAGGGGCAGCAGTGGGGAGACTTAAGGGGCACACCGAAGACCATGGAGTTGGGCCGTGCAAGCTGAGGGCCCGCCATGTGTACGGACATGAGGGTGAAGGACCCTAATGCAGGAAGCGCTGCTGGATAATAGAGGACAGTGGAGGCCGGGCAGAGCAGAAGGGGTCAGGTCCATGAGCTTGGGAGCTTGGACTGTGCCTTGAGCGTGGTGGTTTATCAGCCATGTGAGTGTGTGTGTGCGGAATGATTCTAGCTGTCTGGTACAGTAGGACTTGAAATGAGAGTGGGATTCAAACCAGGAAGAAACAAGTTAATGAATCCGCAATCCTGAAAAATGCTGAAAAGCGCTTAAGGAAAAGCAGAGCCAGTGGGCAGGTCTCTCAGAGATTGGAAGGAGGTGGGATAGATTCTGCAACTCACTGGCGCTGGCCCCCGACGAGACTCCAGTTCTCAGCATGAACTTGGCTCCATCATCCCCACCTCTTTTTTGTCATCACTCTTCCCAGAAGAACATACCTTTCGAGCATCTGTAGTTTGATGACCCCTGTGTTCCTCATACATGGGGAACAACAGGAAGGTCAGATGACAGGTATCAGACAAATGGGCACCCCAGTGTGTGTGCTGGAATAATATGCTTGAATTATAGATAGATGTTTCCACAACTGAGTGAACGTAAGTTGTTGTCTCCATCTGCTGACTCTTGTGGCATCCCCGATGACTTAAGGAAGTTCAAAGAATGATGATAAAGGCTCTTCGCTGGGCACCTTCAGCCCTTACTGTATGTGCCTCTTCTATCTGTCTCTCTCTGTGTGTTCCTCGGTGACCCTTATTTGCCCTGTATTTTTCATTACCGTGAAGGCAGGAAGAGGAGGTGTCTGATGGTACAGAGCATCCAAGAGGCGTGCTGTGTGCTCTCGTGAGCTTATTAGGCACTTTCTGATGATGCAATTACTAACTTGAAAAGGACATTCAGCATTTTCATCAAACAATGCATGTCTTTGTGTGGCCCATAGCTTTTCATTTTTCCTGGGACAGCCGTTCTCTCAAAAACAGTTCTATTGTAAATAACTTCTGTCATTAAGATCTGTGCCCCATGGATCGGCAGCATTAAATGCCTTGGTGTGTATCATAGTATGGTGAACCTCCTTTGGCGCAGTTGTGTTTCTTACTCTGTGAAAGCAGCATTTTGAAAATGCAACTATTCTAGGGGTGGGGTACTAGATGATTTTACAGAGGAAAGGGTATTTTTAAGGCAGATCATCAGTTTGGTAAGTCTTGTTTTAGGCATAATGGGTACGAGGGATTTTCATTCTTGAGTCCAAATAATACGTAATTAATCATAAGAGTAGAAAACCAACCATGAGTTGAATTTGAATTAGTAGCCTCTCCACTCTTCTCCCCACCCCCAAGCATGAGGTTCTTAGACGCCTAACTCACTGACGTGTCCTCCTAGAGCAGCGATTCTCAGCGTGTCACCCAGGCACCTGGGGTGGGGGCGGGCGGTCCTCAGCACTGTTTCAGGGGGTCTGTGATGTCAAAGCTATGTCCATAAAAACATCAAGATTTATTTTTTTCTATTGCTCTCGTTCTTTTATGAACGTACAGTGCAGTAGAGTTTTCTAGAAGTCCCTCTATCACATAACAGAAATGATTGAATGCAGAAGCAAAAGGCCAGCTGTCTTCAATTAAGCTAGACTTAGAGGGCTTTGTGAAAATGTAAAACAATGCCATTCTTCCCAAAAAATTCTTGTTGTTTTGGAAAATACGGTAATGTTTCATTAAAAATGTTATTTATGTTAATATGTAGTGGGTGTGTTATTGCTATTTTAAACGAATGAAGGAATAAATATTTTCATATTTCTAACTGTTTCTAACATGATCCACATCGATTGATATAGCCCAAATAAACAGCAGCCCTTCAGCTTTCTCAATAATTTTTTAAGAATGTGGAGGACTCCTCAGACCCAAAAGTTGGAGGAACTTTTCTCAAGTACGGGGCAGTTTGTGATAAAACTCTCCTGGCTTGCAAATGAGATTTGGGAAAGTTCTCTAACAAAGACCAAAGGGATTTGCATTCCCTATTCCTTTAGCAGGAGCCCATTTCTACATTTATCTGTGGATGTGCAAGAAAAATAGGGATACAAGCTCATGTAAAACGCAAGACCTTACCAAAAGATCATTTATAAGCCCACAACGTTGTGGGAAGAAAACCAAACACACCGTTTTCCTCCGTATATGGTACTTCCAGTTCTCACTGGAGGGTATGAGTCTGTGAGACATCAGCCTTCACCTCTTCATTCAACCAGAGGACGTGTGTTTCCCCAGCACCTTCACAGGGCTGGCCCACGCAGGACAATGCAGACACAGTTCCCTGCCCCACCCCAGGAAGCCGACGTCCTTGTTTAAGGAGACCGTGAGTAACAAACAAGTGTAAATGAACAGGAAGACAGAGGAAATGAATGGGATGATACCACACAGTCACTTGGAGGATTGAGAAATAGATTCACACAAGTTGCCCAGCAAAGGCTTTTCTAATGAGACTTCTCTGAGCTGAGATGGGGTCGCTGGGTAGCTTAGGAAGGAGAAGGGAGGGAGGGACATTCTGGTAGAGGGAATCCTGAGGAAGGACACGGCTCAGTGAGGGTAGGGTGAGACGAGAGCCGCCCCGGTAGATGATGGTATAGAGAAACTGATGGGCAAGGACCAGATTTTCTAGGGCATTGGAGGCCCGGTGAAGAATGTGATTTTAATCCAAGTGCGATGAGAAGTCATTGTGGGGGTTTTCAAGCAAGCGCAAGAAGTGATCCTGTTTCTGCTTTATAAAGATGGACCTGGCAACCTTGTAGAGTGGGGAGCCATGGGTGGGCAAGAGAGGAAGCAGAAAGTGCATCAGGAGGCTCTTGGTGTCATCCAGGTGGAGTGGATGGTGCACCAGGGATGATAAACAGAAGTGGACAGAATTGAAATCTTACTTGGAATCAAAGAGAGCAGACTAGGGAAGGCTCTGGGGATGGCAGTGAACAAGCATGACCTCTGGTTTTCGCTTGACAACTTGTGTTTTCTCACATGGTTGCAACAAAACACTGCAAGGTAGGTAGTTTTATAGCTAATTAGAGATCAGGAAACCAAACTCCCAATAACCTGCTTAGGGATCCATAGGGCCCTTCCCAGCATCAGGGCAAGTCAGGTCACTGCCACTGCCCAGCCCCATCTGTGGCTTCTTTTCCCTGGTGGCATGCCTCTGCTCCTTGCTCTAGCCATGGTGGGGACACCAAGTGTGGGTCTGAGATGAAGGTTCCCTTCCTCCCCGCCCCCCCCAGCAAGCCAGGGCTATGAGCTGATCTGTGACAAGTTGCCATGCCTCATCGTCTGGGTCTGAGAAATGGGACCAGATGTATCTGCTGGCCACCAGCCCAAGTGGGATTTTATTTACAGGTTTACTCACATCACAGGTGTGTCTGGGCTCCCAGAGAAAGGGAGCATTATTCTTCAGGCCCTGTTATGCCTCTTGGCAAGACGTGGGAGTCCTCCTGAGAGACAGTTCAACATTTATAAATATCGAGGCGGGGGGGGAGGGGGGGTGGTGAAGGTTTGGAAGCAGTTGTGAGAATTTTAAACATCAGTTATTTGCTTTGAAACAATAGTACCTGTGCATTTCATTTAGGCGGTGGGTGATGATTTGAAAAAGAAAGTTTTGTTTTTAAAGCTATCAAACTCACTGGTTCAGAGGCTGAATGAAGGGAGACAAGAGGCAAGGCAGCAAGGATAAAAATTCTTAAATGCTCTTGGTGTTCACCTTCCGTGTATCATCACAACTCCCTGCTTTCTTGACGCTGGCACAGAGCAGAGCTATGTGAGTCTAGGCGGCTGTGGAGTATCAGATCCAGATCTGTAGTAGCCAGTGACAATTAGCTCAGTGGCATGGGCTCTGAGCTATCCATAGCATCCATGTAGCTATAGAGATGGTACAAATCTGGTCGCTTCTCTTCCTTCCAGTTAGCCGGGCAGCCCTTTAAGAAATAACTTTCTGCTTTGGGAACTGAAAATGTACTTTAGCAGTGATTATCTGCTCACTCACCTTTAGGGCAGCCTGTCTCCTTACAACCCCCTGGTTACTTTGCATACACACATGTAGATCTTGCAATTTAAATTTTTATATTTTATTCATATGTGGCACATTTTTCCTGCAACTTGGTAAAGTGCTAAATATTATATGAATATTATTCAAAACATGTGCATTCCATAAAATTCGTTTATATGCCATCATTATCTGTAGCATTAAATACATTTTATATCATCAAAAATTTTATGTATTTAAAAATGAATTTCTACTTAGCTTAAATGCATTAGGGATTATCCTAAGAGACCTTGCTAAAAACGCAGTCATGTTTATTTGTAACTGCCAGAAAATGGCTTACAAAATTGTTAGTGTCTTTTATTATTCCCTACCACTGAAGCACTTGCTTGTTAATTAGAGAAATTTCAACTGTCATAGTTGGCAATTATAGCTTCTGTATCATTGTCTGTTATGAATAGTCAATGAGAGCTGATTAATATGCATGAGCAGCAGTATATATAGCGTGTGCATTGGACCACAATCCAGCTGCCAGAGTCCCTCAGAGGAGGGAGTGGTGTGTGTGTGCGTGCGTGTGTGTGTGTGTGTGTGTGTGTGTGTGTGTGCATGCTGCGAGGGAAGGAGGGGAAGCGTGGAAAGGGAGAGAGTTGTTTGCAGCCTTAGAGAGCAACGCCAATGTGAAGTGTGGCAGCCGCCCGATGCACCTGAGGCTCTCCGAGAATACCTTCATGCTCGCACACAGGACGCTGCTTTTCCCGGGTGCTGGCGAGTACTGAAGCCTTCCTTTGACGTTTCTCTAAACATGGGATGCAGTTTGTGCAGCCTGCAGAAGCAAGAGGAGCAGTACAAATTGCTCTATGAAGTTTGTCAGGTAACGCGTTGCATTTTATTCTGTGGGAGTGGACTGGCACTTCCTTGGCAGAGTTGTAACTTCTCAGGAAGGAATTGGGGATCTGGGGGTGTATCTGTGTTGTGAATGAGAAAGCTTTTCTGACTTTTTGGTACATTTTCTGTTAAATCTCTTACGTGCTTTCCCTCACAGTGGCACTTAGGTGCCTGTATTTGAATATCTAAATAGATGTTGACAGACAAAAAGTACGTTTCCAGCAGTCACGTTACAAAGCTCCTTTATAACGGACCGCTCTCTGGAGTGTCAGTGAATGTCTTAGGAAGGGTCAGAGCGTGGTCACCCTTTGAACAAGTTAGAGAAGACGGGGATGATGATTAATGCTTGTGCGGTTTTGTCTCTGTTTACAAATAGTTACGAGGCACGCCTTTCAGTAGAGCACAAGCGTCTACCGCAGACTTGATTCTTTCAGCAACTTCTTGTCCTGAGACATGTGGTTCAGATTTATGCTTCACACTTGCCATTCTATACCTCACCCTGTGAAAATTTTAAGAACTTCAAGAGCAGGTGGCTTGATCTTGGGTGCTGTCATCCATGGCAGATGACTTCTCGAAACTTCTACATCATGAGTAATGTGAAAATTCAGTTAAGATGAAATGGGATAGTTAAGGCATTAACCCAGATAACTTACCTTACATTTGTGTTGAGTGTTTTATTTTTAAATATTCAAGTTTTATCCTGAACTATAAGGTTTTCATACTGTTGTTGGTAACCTAACTTGGCAGTTAAGTGTTTTCCCCTTAAATCATTCTAACTCCTTCCAATTTTTTTCAGCAATCAAAAAAATTAGAATCCTATTAAAAAGGTTTTTTTTAAATTAGAATGACAGAGTAAGGTCTTTGTGGTAAGAAAACAAAGATGCTTATTCCTTAATTTATCACAGTGAATGGGGGCATATTAATATATTCTCTAAAGAGCCAGACAGCTTAAAAAAAGAATTTGATTAGCCATCCGTTGGGCACCATTTTTGCACAAGCCACCAGAGGGCGCATAGCATTAAAAAGACGCAGTGAAACAAGGCGGCTTCTGTGCATTGGCTGCCTCTGTGGACAATCCCATGACAGAGTGACCCTTAGTGAAGAAAAGATGTGTGTGTGCGTGCGCGCGCGCGCGTTTTTTCTCCACTGAAGCATAGAGAATGTCAAATCAAACCTTTTGCGGCTTGGTCATGCCCCCCCCAACCCCCGCCAACCACCGCTTGTAGGGAGAGCACATCTCTTATACAACAAACAAGCGTCTTAAATCAGTGTTTGACATAGACTTCTGACCTATGACTTCACGCTTCGCACTCTGCTGGACTTCTGTCCTTTGGGAGACATTGGAAGCCTGGGCAAAAGTGCCACTGGCAGTGGAGGTCTGGCCTCCATCCCTTGTGTGATCCTACGGTGATGTTGTAATCCACATTCTGCCAGGTTATGTGCAGTGAGCTGTGAGCCCCCCAGTTCTCAGTGAGTCAGGCATTCAGAACCAAAACAAGCAGAACAACAGAACCATCACCAGGGTGGTTGTTTGTATGACAGACTTTTACTACTGTGTATATAATATAGTGCATAAAAACAGAGTCTTAATAACTTGCTGGGGTTTTCTCTTTTAACCATCAGTGCACAGAAATATTGAGCATTCATTGTCGTAGATGTGTTTAATTATACTGGTACCCTCCAAAATGTGGTTGCCCCACCCCATTTCCTGCAAATCCGTGTTACCTTGTGCTTTATTCATCTGTATTATTTAGACTCTTCCCCCCTAGCCCCCCAAAAGAAAGAGCCTGGACTCTGTTTGTTTTTACTAGGTGAATTTATGTGGAAATATTTCTGGCCAAAGCATCATGCAGTAAATTGCTGATAAATGACTTCCATCTGGAATACACTTTGTCAGCAATTTAGGAAGCCATGCAGATTTATTTTCAGGAAACTCAAACTACTTTTCGGACCCATTACCCTTGTGCCAACTAAGTAAATCCCCTTTCTCCTATTCTTTGTGAGTCCTGAACCGTAGCATAAAGGAATTCACAAAACACTTGCAGGAATTAATAACTGCATTCTCCTCCTTATTATGCAAAGCCTTATTAAAAGCAGAGAAATTAAGGTTTCCATAAATTACAGTTCCAGAAGGTCCAGTGTGTCTGGCTTCAGTAAGCCCTCATAACAGCAACACAAAGAGGATCAAATATTCTGGGGCTCAGACTTTATCCTTTCCTCATCCAGAGATAATTCAAAGAGATGCTCTTCATTAGGGCCTTTGGCAAGCTGCCTACAATGTCTTTTTGGGGCTGCTGTGAGCTTAATGATGCAGAACAATGGCTTTGCCTCTTGTTGCACACATACCTTATTGTACCTTTCATCACATTAGAAAAACAACAGCAACACAGAAAGTGGCCTGGCCGCCAGAGGGTACTGCAAGGAGTGCACACATATCAGAGATTTGCAGCACGCCTTAAGGGATACACCAAGGTATTTGGGGATCGTGGGAGTACTTCTGAGGATGGTACAAGACGAGCCTCCTGCCCACCCTGGAGTTGTAAGATCGGCTGAGGTATAGCAGTCTTTGTGATTTCATGGTAACTGTAGAGTCCTGGGGACCATCAAGACAGGACCTGTGGCTGTAGGACAGTTAACATTTAAGTTAGCAGCTGTTTCCTGCTTTGGAAAACTAGCCCATCTCAGGAGACTTTGACTACTCAGAAGCACTGCTGAAGTGGAAGGACAGAAGCAGGAGAGGAAGATGCTTCAAGGTTGTCAAGGGGTGCAATCTTCGACTTGGACAAATTAACTGCCCAGAAGATCTCATGTGCAGGGGTGATGGGGTAGGGAGCTTGACAGCTTTAAAGCTGTAGCCAGAACCCAACTGAAGCTGGTCACCTGGTTATGGGGATGGGGTGGGGGAGCAGTGTTGGCAGGGATGGAGAAGTCTGTGGCTCTCTTGGCTTGTTGCCAGGGACCCCATCACCAGCCAAGCATCAGCCATCCCTCTAGCTGTATCCTTTCAGAACAAGGGGAAGGCCAGTGTGTGGATGCTTTGAAGAGAGTTTTCAGGTAGAGGCTGGGGGAAGGGAAAAGGACACACCAGACAGTATCACTCATTCCCTCCACCTCTCCTAAGGTCGACCAGATGCTTTTTGTAGAATAGTGATCTTTCTTCACTTGATTAGGTCATAAGGAAATAATTGTTTGGGACTTAGGCTTCAAACTAGAAATTATAATAATGAATACATTCACTTAAGTCTATACACATTTTCAAGATGGCAAGGAGAACCTATTAATTGCAGTGATGTTCATTGCAGGAACCAGAGTATTATTTATTGAGCACTTACTGTGTGCCAGCACTGTGCTGACTGTGCATTTCTCCATCAGATCCTCACAGCAGCACAAACAGATGGGCAATACTATTATCCCCATTTCAGAGATAAACTGAGACACAAAGGAATTATAAATGGGGGTGGCAACAATGCCTGTGCTGGAATTCCAAAGTCTGAATTCTTCTCTTATACAGTACAGATTATTTTTATCAAAACCCATGGATAGAGGACCTGTATTATATAGAACGCTTAATTTTTAAAAATCATTCTCACCTTTGTGGAGCTGACATGGAGACCCCTCACTCTCAAACAGGGCCACGTGCTTCTTGGCCTCTCCATGAGCTTGGGAGTACTTGGGTCTGTTCTTTTACAAATGGGAGGACTTGAGACAGGGCCTCTGGTCCCTCATGCCAGGGGAGAATGGCGGACAGAGAGAAAAGTGTTCAGGAGGAATGCAGCATTCCCATCAACTTCCCAGGCAGTTTTAAGAATGGTTCATTTGAGAATGGTTCATGTAATTTGTGCTTTTATGCCCCCTGAAGTTGTTGATTTTGAGAATCGGCCGGGTCATGGTATGATAAAGTATGGACAGAGCTAATGGTGGTTAATTGGATGAACATAAACTTGACCTCTATACAGAAATGTTGAACATGGTTTAGTTTTCTTGCAAATGAGAGTGTGTTTGCTTAAACAATCTATCAGTTCCAAAAGCTTTATTATTAGAAGCAGCTTTACAATGCGAATTAGTTGAGGTAAAGCAGGTGTGGAAAAAGAAAGGCCATCTCCTCCTACCTTAATGACATGGCACCTGTCTGTGGCTGAGAATGTCCCATTTTTTTTCACGCGGGGCATTTTTCCATCACTAGGGCTTGTTTTTTTCTTCAGCTAACATTGGACCATAAACCACTTTGATGTTGATGAAGCAATGAAAAGGAAAGGCTTAGGGTTCGACCAGGGCTTGCTCCCCCATCTTTCTACCGATCTCTTCTTTAGGTACAAAGTATTCAATGACCATAAAGGAGTTCTCTTGCTCTCCTCTTAGGACTGAGGCCAGTTTGCCACCACCCCAACTCAGATGCCCTTGTGAGTGTTCCCATGAGTCCCTGCGTATCTCTGCATCCCTGCACTGAGCCTCCATGAGGCCCTATGTACCAGTGTCCCCTGCACTGAGCCCTCCCTCGATGCTCTGCACATTATTCTATTCCTCATTTCTGTATTACCTGTTAATTCAACCTCCTCAGTTACACTGTGAAATCCTGGGAGGTCTAGTTACCACCTTTAGCCTCATTCATGTGATCAGTTGTACACATTGGATTTTGTATGTGTTGGTAGGGCACGAGGAGCAAGAAAAGAAACAGGGGTACTAGTTAGGAACCCAGAACGAGCTGTTGGAAGAGATGACTGTGATTTGGACCAAGAAGGTGCCGATGGAGATCACAGGGGCTACAAGACATTTACTTTTCATTCATTCAACCAACATGTTTACCCAACCAACCCCATGCCGAGTACCGAGCATTTCACTCCCTGCTCATTGGCTCCCCAATGCCCTGAAGAGAAAACCTATTCCTTAACTGTGGCCTGCAGGGACCTGTATAGTCTGGTGTCTTTTTACCTCTCCTGTGAGCTGCCTGCCACACGCCCATCATGCATCTGCTCTGGTCCTTGCAGGTGTCTCGCACCCAGAACCCACCTGACTCCTTCCGTCTTCACACCTTAGACTAGCTGTTCCTCTCCTTCTATAGTTCACCAACTCATCCTTGAGGACTCAGCTCAAATATCCCTCTCCCCAGAGACCTTCACTGATCTAAGAGGTTCCCCCACCCCCACCCATGCTGACTTTTCTGTGCACAGTTTATTTCCTTCCTAGCACTTAGCATAATTCATATACTATTAACTTGTCTATTGTCTCCAACCCCCAGTCCCCAGAAAAATGTCAGCCCCATGAAGGCAGAGACTTCCTCTCGTTCTCTGTGACCCCCCAGGTCCTGACACATAACCAGTAAACTATTCAGGACATGTTTACCAAATTAACTTCTGAATGAAGAATGTATCAAGTAGGTCCCACTTTGGTCCGGGAAGGCTTTTAGCAATGACAAATGAGCCCACGTCCTGGGATTCTAATGGCTTCCGTAGATATTGCTGCATATCGCCATGAGGCAGGTGGTACACAGCCCCAGGGGAGACGACTGCCCCTCTCTCTGCGTTCCTGTGACCTGCCTGCCATGGCTGGCAGAAAGAAACATATGGAACAGTGAAAAAATGTAGCTTTAATAAATGACTTCTCTTGCACTCATTAATAATGCAGGGAGAGGTCATGGCTACATTGGGGGTGGGGGAGAGCAGGCACAGAAGAATACCATCAGCAGGTCCGGAGGCATGCCAGAGCCAAAATAACCCTCCTGCATTCTCTGCCCAGTGTGGGATTCAGCAGGGAACATAGCATCTGCTCTCTAAAGCTCACAAAGCAAGGTTGCTAGCAACATTACCTTCAGTGGTATGGCAGGTGTCATAACATTGGTGAAATGTCATCAGATTCTGCTGCCTAATAGCGAGTGCCATGCTGGGAAAAGGCATGAATGTGTCTACTTCGAATGACTTGCTTTCCTATTTCTTCACCAAGAGCATATTGAGTGGTATGTGTGTATTGGTTAACTTTGGGGAAAGGGTCCTTTTTCCAGTCTACTGGTCACCTGCCTGGCAGGATATTTTTTTTTCAAAGACATTTTATTATACCCATCAGTTTGTAATAAAGAATATGCTGGAATAGTGCAGAAGTTGGAAGAAAGTTATTGGCATCAATGTTCAATGGTGGGAGTACAAGGATCTTGATTTGAGAGGCAGTGGGGCTCAAGGGGAGATTTCCTGACTGTTGAAGAGTCTCCAGAAGTTTCTTCTAAGTCATTCATTCTCACAATATGCTCTTGGAGCTGCAGCATCGCCATCCCGTAGGAACTTGTTAGAAATGCAGATTCTCCAGCCACACTCCAGACCTCCTGAGCCCGAATCTCTGTGCATGGCGCCAGCAATCTGTGTTGAACAAGGCCTCCGGGTGAGTTTGGTGCTCATTCAAGTTTCAGTCCCTCTGTTCGAAGTTAAACCCAAAATACTGGGAGAGGGAGGACTCTTAGGTTACCTAAGCTTTGGGGCAGATTTTCTTCATTTTTCCTTTGGATGTAGAGGCAGCAGGACAAGCTCCTCCTATCTCAGACACTTCCATTCAGATCAAAAGGTAACCAACCATCTGTTGGTGAATACAAAATAAGTCGTTTTATTTTAGTGAAGCAGGGCTTTTTTCAAGTAAGTTCTATAATATTTAGTTTACAAGTGGGAAAATGAAGGTTAGTGAAGCTTTGTCTGTTAAAGTCTTTGTTAAAGATATATGTGCGCATATAGACATACACACACACATACACACACAAGTGTGTGTATGTGTGTGTGTATGTATCTTCTACAAATTAACCTTCAGTTTTCTTCAACCAGTGTCCCTCTCCCAATCACCCCAGATTCCAGAATTGTCTTGCATCCTCCTAAGTCACATGCCCTCCTACTCCTATAAACGTTCCCTTTCCAATAGTCGATGGGAAATTAATCTAAAGTAATTCCCAATAATGTGAATGATGGTAAGCAGAATCCTCCTGCCCAAAGAAAGTGTGTTTTTAGAAAGACCTTGTTAACCAAATGAATCCTATTTTGCAGAATTCTGGGTGAAACAAGTTGAGCAGGGACCTCCTTCTCATGTTGAGCTATATGGCCATCACCATGCTGACAGGTCATGACTTACAGACCCTGCTTCCAGAGCATTTTCAGGGTGTAGGACACAGTCCAACTGTATCTGTCAATGAAACAGTACCATTGACCAGTCCTTAGTATCTATCTTAGTGTACATTTTGATGTGTTATGCCAGAGAATAAACACTTTTTAAGGTCTTAATAAGTATTGCCAGATCATCCCCCAAATAAGCCTCTTTTTGTAACACCACCAGCGAGTAAGATCTGTCTCACCTTGTCTCCCATTCCCATACTCACTGGGCATTAAAGATATTCTCACTTTTTTTTTCCTATTTGATAGAAAAAGGAGGTGGGGGAGAGGAATGGACTCTTATTTGTAACTTGCACTCTTACACCAGTCTCAAGGCACCAACATTCCTCTAGGGCACTGGTTCTCAAACTGGAACGTGCATCAGCATCACCTAGAGGCACTATTAAAGCACTGAGTCCTCTGCCCCACCCCCAGGTTAGATGCTGCTAGTCTGGGGAGCACGCTTTAGGAGCAACTGCTCTAAGAGATACGTGATTACATATGGATGGATGGATGGATGGGTGGATGGATGGATGGATGGTTGGATGGACGGACGGACGGATGGACAGATGGATGGGTCGGTGGGTGGGTGGATGGATGGATGGTTGGTTGGTTGGATGGACGGACGGACGGATGGACAGATGGATGGGTCGATGGGTGGGTGGATGGATGGATGGGTGGATGGATGGTTGGTTGGTTGGATGGACGGATGGACGGATGGACAGATGGATGGGTCGATGGGTGGGTGGGTGGGTGGATGAATGGGTGGGTGGATGGATGGTTGGTTGGATGGACGGACAGACAGATGGATGGATCGATGGGTGGGTGGGTGGATGGATGGACGGACGGATGGACGGATGGATGGGTCGATGGATGGATGGATGGTTGGTTGGATGGACGGATGGACAGACGGATGGACGGATGGATGGGTCGATGGGTGGGTGGGTGGGTGGATGGACGGACGGATGGATGGGTCAATGGGTGGGTGGATGGATGGATGGGTGGGTGGATGGATGGATGGTTGGTTGGATGGACGGACGGATGGATGGACAGATGGATGGGTCGATGGGTGGGTGGGTGGATGGATGGACGGACGGATGGATGGGTCGATGGGTGGGTGGGTGGATGGATGGATGGATGGGTGGGTGGACGGATTGACAGATGGACAAAAGAACAGGAAGGTGGGAAGGAAGGCGGGCTTCAAGGTATATGCTTCTCAGTTTTACTAATGCCAGACAGTCTTTCAGCATCATGGTAGAGATTCCTGATGCTTGAACTTTTCTGTCAGTACTTGGTATCATCTGGTTCCTTAATTTTTACAATGCTGCAAATACAAAGAGGTATCTCACTATGGTTTAAACTTGCTTTACTCTTGATTATTAGTGAAATAGAGTATTTTATTTTTGATGTGTGTATTGACCGTATTTGAGCTTCTGTGTGTGCGTGTGTGTGTGTGCAGTGCCTGTTCAGGTGTCTGCCCCAGTTCTCTATTGGATTTTTCATCTTTTTCCTTTGCTTCATAGGATTTTTAAAAGCTTAGTCTGGATACCAGTTCTTTATCAGGTTTGACTTGCAGACCTTTTCTCCCAGTTTGTGGCTTGTCTCTTTGCCTTCTCTTTATGGTGTATTCCAGTGAACCAGATCCCTTCATTGAGCATAGTCAACTCTATCAGTCTTTTCTTATGGTTTGTGCTTTTAGTCTCTGTGAGGAAATATATTTTCTACTTTGAAGCTCTAAAGCTGCTATCCTGTATTTTCTTCCAAAAGCTTTATATAACTTTTGCCTTTCACAGAAAGGTGTGAGGCTGGCGTCGACTTCATTTTAGGATGGATCCTAGCATCAGCGGAGAAAATCCCATCTCTTCCCCATCAAAGGGCAGTGCCTCTTTCCCCTGTGTGTTTGGGGCTCTTTCTGGCCTTTCTTTTCTGGTCCATCGAGAGTCTCCCTGCACCAAGATCACACTAAGAGTGTCTGTTTCTGTAGTAACGCTTTGTCCCCCTGGGAGAAGATCGCTCCCTGGTGCTGCCTTCTGGTACTCTTCTTGGCATTCTGTGTGTCCACGGACATGTCATGTTCAGCTTGTCAGAGTGACATATTTGTAGTGCTCTTAAGTGGAGCAATGGACTTACAAGTATTTGGTGTAGAATTCTTTAAATTATATGCATCTTAAAAAACTTTTAATATATTCAGTACTTAATAAAATAAAAATATTAAGAAGAGCCCCAAGAAGAAAGATCATATATTATAAAAAGCCTCCCTCTCCCCCAGATTCTGAAGGAAAGTAAATCAGAAATAGTAATGATGGGGAGGAAGAGATTGGTTGGCTATCAAGATCTTTAAAAAGTATTAAAATATACTGCCTTATTTTTTTCCTTAAGATAAAGCGTTCTTCATGTGCGTAAGAATTCTCTCAACCTCTACCATGTTGTAACAGAAGACAGCTGTAGGACCACAGTTAGAACTTGTATCTTTACAAACACATTGCTTAAGAGTTGGCATGTTTGCATGTTTCTATATAAAAAAGTCTTAAGCAAAAATGTCTTTTTTTTGTGAACAAACAATGCATAAACCGTATAATGCAGACAAACACAATTCATGGCATTAAACCAATGAAAACAGAGTTAATTTGTCAGATATCTGGGAAGATGAGTTTCCTACCAGTGTTAAGCCATGTCCCACAGCCCAGATGAATTCCTGTTTTAGCATAGGTGACGATTCATTATTCCCCTCCTCTGCCCAAAAGTGTCCGTGGTGGGGCACATAACATTAGAAGTGACATTCATTCTAATAAAAGAAAACTCTAAATAATATGAACCAATTTTCCTTTATCAAGCAGCTGTTTACTCTTTGGGGACTCTGGAAAACCTAGATAGAAATTATCATCTTTCATAGCAATATTTCAGTTGGCATCAGGAGATGAAGAGCAGTGGCTGTCCGCCCTCCCATATCCGCCCTCCCATATCCACCCCTCCACCCCGAATCACAATGGTACTTCACGTCTGGGATTCTTTTCTTTTTACCTAGTTAGGAAAGGCCTGGCATGAATAACTTCTATTTCCTATCCTCTCCCTGTTAGATACCAGCTACCATATGTTGCACTTACGTGCATGTATTAACGTGTTCCCATGTGTTACAGTTCCGTAACCAGTGGCGCCTCTATTTCCCTGGACCCACTGTTTCCTCCTTTTCCGTTTTCGCTCTAGCAACTTTCTAAGCCTAAACTTTGCAGTATAAGCCTAGGTATCTAGAAACTTCCCAGGCATTGAAGTTTAAATTGTCTGGCATGTCTGTCTAATCTCTCCCCCTCCCCCCCACCAATATAAGTTTCTGTTCTCGTTCCTCCCTGGAGTGGAACTGAGAGCAAGTGCCTGTTCCCCTTACAGTGCAGGGAGGGGGCAAACCTCAGGGAGAAGGCAAGGTGAAGAGCTAGCACATCATTTTCTCAGTTGGCCATCAAGTTTTAGAACCAACTCTCCTCCACATCCAACCACGGTTAAGAAACATCCAGAGAAAGGAAGAAGCAATTCCAGCACTGTATTCTTTGTCCTTGAATTAACAGTGAAGGCCCAAGACTAATGCATTCCAGCGATTTGGATTTCTATGCTAATAGCAGTGATAAATAACTGAGTGTGATCTGCCATGCATGTGGTCTGTATACATGTGTTAGATGCAGAATCTCATGTAATTCTAACACAACCCCTTAAAGTACAGCTCCTGTTGTTACGTCCATTTTACAGATGGGACAACTGAGTGTTAATTAGAGAAGCAGATTCATGTGCCTGGGATCATACGGCTCCTACGGGGCAGAGCCAGGATCCTAGCACAGGACTATCAGTCTCCAGCACACTGAACACTGTCCCCAGCATTGTACTAAATATCTGGCACTGTGATAGACAGCGAAGTGTCCCTGTCCTAGGGGGCTTGCGTTCTGGGATGGCGGGAGGTCAGAAATTAAATCTTAACACTAATGAGCATATGATTATGTCATAAGGTAAACTTAAAGGAATATGGGTCTGCAACAGAAGTATCATCAAAAGACTGGACCAGGAAACTGTGCTCTGTTTTCTCCTTTATAAAAGGGAGGTTTAAAAAAAGGTTGCACAGCTATGGGGGTTACATGGTGTATTAGCCTGATACCTCACTCAAGGGAAGTTCATCTTACTGTCTTATTAAAGCAAGAGAGGGGTTCCATCTGTGAGTCCCCTCTAGTTGTCCTGAGTCCAGCATTTACTGAGTGCCTGCTCTGTTCTCTGGGCCACATGCTGAGGGAAAGACAGAAAGCAGCCCCATGCTCACAGTGCTCTTGTCCTGGGCCCTGTACAGCGTGGTGTCAACTATTATATGTTGTCCAACAAGCCAGGCGAGGCTCTGGGGACCAAGGGAGAAAGCCAGCATTCATTCCTAGAGGAGGTGAAGGCAGGCAGGCCTCCAAAATTGGGTCTAAAAGGGTCATCATTATGGGTAGAAGGTCTCTGGGAGATAGGCCAGTTGATGGCAGTAGATCCAGAAAGGGCAATTTATGCGGACCTCATTGGCCACCATTGTTGCTAAGTCATTCTTAGAAAGGAGCAGTGGCAAACAGGGCATTTGAAAGAAGTATGAAAGGCCAAGACTCTCCAAGAATGATAACGCAAAGGTGAATACACAGTATGTTTGGAAGAAATGCTCAGATTCTGTCCTTTGTTCCACATGTTATTTCTTGAACACCTCTACCATGCCAAGTAGGGGCAGCCACTGGTGATGATGCAGGCGTTGCAAAGCTAACAAAGTCATGATCCTCCCGGTTCTTACCACCTGGAGGTGGAAGGTGGTAAGACATTGCCAGGTCATCACACAGATGAACACGCACCAGTAACAGGCTCTGCAGGCGGCCAGTACCAAGCACCAGGGGCCCCCTGTTTGGGGGTTAGGATCCAGTCCTGGTGGCCAGGCTGGGCTTCCTAACCATCTGACCACAAAGCAGTCTGCATTAGCCAGGCAGAAGCTCCAGGGCAGAAAGAGTCATGGATTTCTAGGAAGAGCATTTCATTAATGATACTTCCCCAGACATATGTCTCCTGTGCTCTCACGCATCCTGAAATGGCTTGGCTTCCAGGCTGCCATCCCAAGTTGGACACTTGCTTGCTGAGCTAAAGCAGATGAAAATACTTTGAAAGTATGAAGCAAGTGCTGTGTAGATGGGGGTAGGACTACACCGAATATTTAAATAAAGAAATGCTTTGGAAAGGCATGACTAATGTTAACCATATCCTCTCCAAACTAAAACTAATAAAGGGGACAGGGAAGATATGTTGTTCAATAAGAAATTTTTGAAAACGTATAGGGTTAGACGTTCATAAAAATAAAGGGAGCCTGTGTTACCTGGATAGAGTGTGTACACAAAGCCTAGGACAGCAGCCAGAACAAGTAGACAGCCGGAAATTTCCCCTGGACACACACACGCAGTGGATGTTGCCACGGGAAAACACATTTTTCAGTGAGCTCATCTATGAGGCAAGATGAAATGAAGTCAGAGAAAAGCTTCCAGAGCTTCAGACTCTCGGTTTCTAACTCAGCTAAGAAAAGGTTTAAAGGGAAAAAATTCCTGACCCAAACAAAAGTCGGGGGGGTGGGGTGGGGGGAGAGAAATCTTACTGTTGCCTACAGCATCTAAAGGAAAACGTTGTGCCCCATCGCTGTTCTCTGCCATTCGGTGGGGGGGGGGGTCCCTGTTTTTGCTGCCGGCGGTCATTTCTTTTTCTCAGATCCACACAGCACTTTGCTGAAACATAGCCACAGTGTGTTTCCACTCAGCGGGGCACACTTGCTAACTATGCTGGAGCATCAGAACTAGAGAGAGCATCCCAGTCCTCTCTTTCTCCCCTCTGACAACTTCACTCTTTCAGAAATTTGTTGTTAAATTCTTCTTCTGGCTTTATGTTTGACATAATCAAAATCATGTACACATACTTCTCTCTCTCTCTCTCCATCTCTCTGCTCCCCTCCCTCCCTCCCTCTGTGTGTCTCTCTGTCTCTCCCCAGTCCCCACCTCCCTTCCTCCCTCCCTCTGTCTCTCTCTCTCTGTCTCCCTCCCTCCCTCCTTTTCTGTCTCTCTTTGGAAATCCCCTACATTTCCTTATATTGTAATTGCATTATCAAGTGTTGTGTTTGGATCATTAATTCCTTCCCAGATGATTTGCTCCTGGTGGGCTTCTAGCAAATTCCACCCATGTCTAATAAATCATCTTAGAAAATGCTGCAGGTTCTTCTCTGTCATAGGGACGGGAGCCCACATGCTAATTCCTGTGCCCTGCAAACAGTGTTATTCTCCTTCCTCTCATGAAAGCAACCCACTTAGCTTCTTCCTTAAAACTCACAATCTGACAGCAGAAGAGAGGCTTTGGCCAGCCTCTCATTGGAGTATTCCATGGCTCACCTCACTGGAATACACTCAAAGTTATTTTGTCATCTAAACAAGTTTCTCCCAAGTGGCCACAGGCAAGGGGTCCATCTCCTCTGTGTCCTGCTGGAGCCGAGAGTCAGGGAGATGTCTGAGGGGCCCACTACCCTGATGGGATGCTTCCATGTAACCAAAATGGAGAGCAAGGAAATGAAATCGGGAAGTTTTAACAGTTGAGTGTTCTTAGGAGGTGAAAGGATGTCAGGACGTAGTTCTTACTCCCACCATGTGGCAGAAGAGTTGGAGCAGGGGATTGTGGAATTGTGTCTAGAAAGGCTGTTTAAGTTCATACTTTACGTAAACATCTTTTATTTTTAATTTCTGTTAAGATCAACAAACTTATCATGGGCTTTCTACATCCTGGGAGTTCTGTAAAGCTCGTTCTTTTAATGACTCTGCCATTCTCGTTGCCCAGAATTTAATCACCAAAAAAGTGAAGATCAATTATGATAATGTGGTCATGTTTTAAAGCCCTCAGTGTCTGTGAAGTTGAGAGGGAGAGTCATTTTATTCCCTATTTTAGAGGTGATAAATATCCTAGGATGTCATCATTATTCTTTTGGTGCCATTTATAAATCACATTTATAAATCTTTGAGAAAGAAGTACCACCTTAAGTTTATTTTTGATTCATAAAGGTTCTAAATCTTACCAATTTCTGTTCCTTCCACACCTCCAGAGTCCATCATTCTTATTCACTTTCATTGGTTCTTCTTTCTAAGCCAGTATTTCCAGAATTCTGTATTAATTTCTCACAGTGATCATTCAGTAACTCCATACTCCAGTGGAGATAACACAAAGAGAATTTATATAATCTCTTGATATAAACTTGTCTCTGGTTGCAGGGAAGGTATCTGCAAAATGTGAATCTTTTGGCAATTCACTAAAGATATATCTGGATTCATTACTGCATATAAGCACTCCTAAATGGAATAGTCTTATATAGCACAGATGAAGTACAAACTAGTAGGATGAAGTGTTTTTGTCTTTTAGAAATTTTATTCAAATTTAGAAATATATCTCAGCCTAGCAGAAGAGAGACACATATTTTCTCCTCTAACCAAAATTTTCCTCAACAAATCAAGCAACAGTTTGCAATTAAAAATAGAGAATGTTGTCACAATTCAGGACAAAACAAGAGGTTAGTTTTTGTGCTTTAATCATATCAACTAGATAAGCAATGAATTGTCTTATTGCAGTGAATTTATTTCACACACACACACACACACACACACACACACACACACACACACACACCATCCCTCTCTAAAATGAGTCCATTGCCATAAGTTAAGAGAATAAAATACAGAGCCTGTCCATCCACTCTGAGGATGCTTGAGAAGCAAGGGCCATCCTGCTAACTGCAGACTTCAATTCTATAATTTTCTTCATGGGGATAATTAAGAGGGAAAAGAAGATCAGGAAAAATTTTCATAATAAATGCTGGAAATCGGTGCCTGGGTGGCTCAGTCATTAAGCGTCTGCCTTCAGCTCAGGTCATGATCCCAGGGTCCTGGGATCAAGCCCCACTGGGCTCCTTGCTCATCAGGAAGCCTGCTTCTCTCTCTCCTACTCCCCCTGCTTGTGTTCCCTCTCTCGCTGTCTCTCTCTCTGTCAAAAAAATTAATAAAATCTGTAAAAAAAATGATGAAAATTACCCATCATAATGCCACTTTGAAATGTTGATGTTCAATAAAGATTAAAACTGAAAATCTGGGAATCGTGTGATTAGATATGGTTTACAACAGTTCTAAAACATCAATTATATGGGAAGCTCATGTGAAGAGCAAGGGGCTTCTTCCCCTTTTGAGGCTGAGGACTGTGTCCCATTTTGCAGAAGGAGTTGTTGAAATACAAGATGGAGTGGCTTTTTTAACCAGTTGGCACAGTAAACCATTATTCCTCCTATAATCTAACCTCAATATGGTTCTCCAGCAAAAGAATGGACATGCAGGATTCCAGAGTCCTAGGAAGCAGAGGCTCCAACAAAATGGTAGCTTCCACTGGACAGAAGCAGTGGATGGTGACAGGATGCTCTCACTGTGCACTTACAGGGGAGCCCCAAAAAGGAACCGTGATTTAGGATCCAGGACATTACAGGGAGTCTGTAGTCAAGGGGGAATCCAGTAGCAGGACAAGGAAAATTCTTGAGAAGCCTAGGATCTGCCTAGATCCTTATTCATTTCATGTTTTTTAAATTTACTACTTGGATTTGTTTCACACCTCGAGTGATTTATCTTAGCAAAGCAGGCTCTTTTGGAGTTAAGAAACCAAGTTCAAGCTCCCCAAACTACCATTTAATAGTTCTATGACCCTTAGGCAAGTCACTTACCCTCTTGAATCTCAGCTTTCTGTGAAAATGGAAATAAAGGGTGGTTGAGAGGGTCCCACTTCCTGAATCTCTCTTTGTTCTCCTTGGGCCACATCAGACACCTCTCGCCTAGTGTCTCCCATTGCAGTCTTCACACTTCACCTGCTAGGGTCATGTTTCTAAGAGGCAAACCTGAACGTGTATCCTCTCTGTCTGGTTAGTTCTCCACCCACCCCTTTTTAGTTGTCTCAGATTCAGAGCCCTTTCTGTGGCCTCCAGTGGTCAATGTGGTCTGCACCTGCCCACCCCTCCAGTCCTATCACACAACAGTCTCTATTCCACTTGTTCTGATGCTCAGTTGTGCCAGGTTTTCCCCCAGCCACAGGACCTTTGCACATGCTGTTCTTGCTGTCTGGAATATCCTCTCTTCTTTTTCTCCCCGTGTAAATCCTGTCTATTCTGCTGATTTGTGCTCAACATCTCTTTTTCAGAGGATCCCCCTCATCCCAGTACCAGCCCCCTCCCCAACCCCAGCCAGGTTCTCTTTCCTTCTCTCAGATCATTTGCATCTGTCCCCTTCACCAGACTATGAACTTACCGGGGCAGCTCCCATTTCTGGTTTTGCTCACCAGTGCACTGGCCACCCCAGGCAGGGTACTGGGCACATGGTTGCACATGGTCATCACCAATATTTATTAAATCAGTAAGCACAGGAATGAATGATTGAATATAAAATGCCTAAGCACAGTGGTGGTACATAGAAAATATTCTGAATGAATAATGATGTCTGACATTTCTAGGAAGTAAAAGGTAGGATCCCTACCATCAAGGCAGTTGTATTTTCAAATCCCAGCCATGCTTTCTAGTTTTTCCCTGGTTTGGATCTTTTAAAAATGCTCTTTAGGAAATCAGAAGTGTTTGAGGTGATATATCATAATTTTATTGAGAAAGATAATTATGGACAAGCCAACTAATGGTTATTGTGTGAAAACAAAAGAAAAACTCACCCATTCTCTCAACATTCAGTGCCAGTTTCATTTTCATGCTGGTACTAGGCCTTTCTCAATGGAGTTTTCTTTAACTGCTAAGACTACAAGGTAATCATTTACAACATTTTCTTTAAGGATTCTATCCCAGTCATTTTCATGGAAATTTTACTACTAGTTTGCAATGCAGGAGCAAAAATTAGTTTTTATCTATGTCCTATATGTCATAATTTTGTTTCTTGGAAGAAAACAGAAAACAAACAAAAAAGGTTCCAAACCACTGTTGAAATAACACTAAAAGTTTAAGACACAAATCCACAAGAGCCAGAAAATTCTATGTCAAGTGCATTAGCTTTAGCTTTCATTTGTCCTGGCATTCATCGGTTTGTTTCCTGACATTGGTGTTATATAAAGATAGTTAGGAAATTTCATTGTCTTATTGAGAGGAATAAATAAGATCCAGGTCATTACGGTCAGTGAGCTTCTTGCAAAATTTGCTCTCTTGGCCTGGCTCCTGTAAGATTCAAGGGCTTCAAAATGTCTGATGCTACTGATTTTCTTACTGCTCAAGAGTGTTCTGTTTTAACAAAAGACCCACCTTACATTCCTCCTAGTTGTACTGTTTTAAATGGTGTCCCATCGCTGGGGCTTCACAAAATACCTCAGGACATTTGTAGGACAAACATGCTAAACTTTGAAGGGACAACTTCGTAAGAAAAGAAATAAGAAAAGAAAAATCAATTCATCTGCCTTCAGCTTCTCTGCAGATAAGTAGGAAGGGGTGGGTGAGTGAAGACTTGTGTTTTCTCACTCTGCTCATCTCTGCTCATTAAACATGTCCCATTACCAAGGTGAGTTTCTGGGAAAAGTCAGCTGGCTTAGCCACCTTGGGTCCACATGGCCCAGCTCACCCATTCGCACCGAGGTGCCAACAGTGAATGTTGTTCTTGGGCGAGGAACTTTGTTTCTTCTCATCAGAGCTTTGAGTTTCTCCTCTGAGGCTGGCCTGTCCCCCCTTGTGATGATGACTCTTTTTCACTCTGCTCTCCCATCATGTTTCCACCTGATCTTACCTTTCAGCTGAGGCCAGATAACAGTGCTCAGCTATGCAGCTCAGTGGTAAGAGGGAGAGCACATACACTTGAACTTGGGCAGACATGGTTCAAATCCCATCTCTACTGCTTATGAGCTGCACTATTTTTAAGATGCTGCTTTTAGCAACTTGGGATTTTATTTTCTCATCTATAAAAAACAGATAATACCTCAGACCTCACCAGTGATCTTCTTATTGAGAAGATGGGATAGGATCAGGCATAGAAAGCATTTAGCACAGTGCCTGGCCCAAAGCAAGCATGCCGTACGAGTAGTTCAGAATATCACATCCTTGAGATGGATGCTAGGCTCCATCTATGGATCCATCTGTGTCTTTCCCATAGACATGAGTGTAACATAAAATCTTTTTTATTGATGTTCTTACACAATTTATTTGCAGTAAAGTTTTTACTGAAATTTGGTGGCTAGAATGTTTAGGAACCACATGGGGGCTAGTATCTCCTGTGAAAGTGCTGACTATAAGCCAGACTCCCTTCACAGTGAATCTTCACAACTCCATTTACAGATGAGGCACAGAGAGAACGTGTCCAAGTTTGCAAGGTTATGACAATGGCTGACATTCAGCACTGTGCTGAGAGCCTTGCTTTACACTGTTTAGTGGTTACAAAATCCCTAGGAGGTAAGTGCTTTACTATCCTCCATCTTCAGGGGGTAGAGTAATTTACCCGGTCTCACATCTGGTAAATGGTAGAGCAGAGATTCAGGCCCGTGTGTGTCTCACCCCAGAGCCCAGACAGTGGTCACTCTCACCCAGTGTTACTGAGCTTTGGGGTTACCACTTTCTCAGTGGGACAGAGTGCCTGGCACAGTGTGGGTTCTCCAATAAATCTTCAAATGAATGAAGATAAAAGATACCTAACATTTATTGAGTGCACACTCTGCCAGGGCACGACCCTAATGACTTTCTGTGTATGGCTTAATGAATTCTAACAACAAACCAATGAGTTAGGTCCTCCTGTTGACCCAACTTACAGATAAGAAAACTGAGTCACCAGGAGGGTGACTTGCTCAAGACGACATAACACATAAGTGACACAGCCTACATTTAAACTGAGGCAGTCAGACCCTAGAGCTGAAGGGTCTTAGCACATGTAGAACTCCTTCCTCTTCTTAATGCACCTTCATGCAGTCTCCATTAGGATCCTGTTTGAAACTTCAACGCCCACGGTCACACGAAACATCATTAAACACTTTTTTTTAAATACTCTTTTAATTTCGGCATGACAACGATTTTTTTTTGATGGAGGAGTCTTCCTACATGTCCTCTTCTCTGATGATGAGAGGCTGGCAGGTAGAATTTTATTCTAAACACTGCCCTCGTCTTTGAGGAAAACAGCTAACAAATTTAAATTTATAAGATATATTTATGAGACCAATACGAGGTTTACACCAGGGAGTTGGAAATGACATAATAAAATGGTTTTCATAAGGCCTTGGGTGTGATGCTTGCAAAAAAGCAACCATGCCTTTCTCCCTTGATTGGTGGCTGTATGGCTTTTATAGTGGGAGATAATGCCAATATGGATCGTTAAATGCAATAAAATAGACGTGTAAAAAGAAGCATGGCTACCTCTGAACGAAGCGTGGATCTGCCCATTCAACGTAGAATCTGCTGGCCTCCTGCATCAAAGGTCTGCAGATACACAAATGCTCGTTGGCCTCCCGATTTCATCTATAAAATGCAGGTCATTTTACATTATCTTCCTCATGAGAAGAGCGCCTGAGCGTGCTTAGAATAGTGGCCGGCATAGAGGGGGCACTGTACCACTGTTGACGTTCTCATGATTGAAGTGTCCCAAACTCCTGCATGTTACTTCAGCTCTTCTGGCCACGCACCAGATAGCAAGGTGAGCAATGGAGCACAGAAAGATAATGCCTGTTCTCCCAGACACTGCAACAGGTAGTAGTAGGGAAAGAGACCTTTCTCCAGCCCTTCTGGGGTAGGGAATGAGGTAACTGAGCCACCACGCAGTCCCCTCTGTGTGTCCAGAGACCAGGTCATCACGTGTATCCACTACACCTACTCCTGACCTGGTGATGGCCCCAAGTGGGACCACGGCCAGCCCTTCGAGCACTTCAGTGGGAATTAGAAAAAGGCTCCCTTTCCTCTGAGCCCACCCACCCTGCTCCCCTTCTTGTCTGGGCTCCTTGCTCACAGCTTAGTCTGCACAACTCTAAGTAGGGATCCAGGAGAGAGAGAGGACATGGGGGAACAGGGCAGAGGGACAGGGAGGGGAAAAGAAGAGAGAGGGAGAGGAAGAAGAAAGTGGTTAAGGAAAACCATTTTTACCTTTTCTGATTTTCTGTGGGGTCTATAACTTCGGTCTTTCTTATCTCCTTCCCTTATATGGGAAGTTTTGTGTTTTCACCTGAAGTGGCTCCACCTTGTCTCCTACAATACAGAACCTACGGAGTACAGGAAGGCTTGAGTAGAGCCGCCTTGGTCCTTTGCAGACACTCCATGACCTTTCTGGGCCTCACGTTTTACATTGTCCAAAAAGCAAAGGATACTTTCCTTGATGCCATGTTGATCATATCAAGAATGGTGCCATGTACAAATTTATATTGAAAATGCTTCTTACTAAATATGTCTGTATGTATGTAAAAAATACAAAACATATATTTTCATTTGAAATTTGGGAATTTTTTTTTTTAAAGATTGTATTTATTTGACAGAGACACAGCGAGAGAGGGAACACAAGCAGGGGGAGTGGGAGAGGGAGAAGCAGGCTTCCCGCTGAGCAGGGAGCCCGACGCGGGGCTCGATCCCAGGACCCCGGGATCATGACCCGAGCTGAAGGCAGACGCTTAACGACTGAGCCACCCAGGCTCCCCTGAAATTTGGAAATTCTAAAGGAGACTCAACCAGATTTGTATTCAGCTCAGCTAAGCATAGAAGATCACAGAGCAGAAAATGTTGAATTTTTGTTTAAGAGTAGAAAGGACCATGAAATGGTAGCAGATGTGCCCAGTGGGGGAATGCGACGGTCTACAAACGAGTGAATAGGACGCTCAGGTGACCTGCTGCCTTTCTGCTGCTATACTAAGGTCTGGGTGTACTACAGGGGGCGAAAGACACCGTTCCTGCCATCATGGAGTTCAGAGCCTGGTGAGAACATACAGGCAATCACTAGAAAAGTGTGTGATTGCACATCAAGAAAATGCTGTGAATTCTACTCCGTGACATCTCATTGCATGAATATTCTCCAGCATCACTAAACTCACGTGTAGAAATGGACAATGGGCAGATTGTTGGACCATAAGGACTGGTCGGGGTTTTTCCAGATGAGTATAAAGAATAAGAGAAGGGCAAGGATGGTTAGAAGTATTTGGAAAACTGTCTTCCAGGAGTGAACCGTGATGGGCTGTGGAATATAATCGACCATATTTAACTGGCTTTAAACCTGAAACCATCCCGTGCTGCAGGGGCATTAAAGATATGACTGGAGAAGACACTGATGTTCCAAAGAACTTAGGAGTCATAGAAAGTAGGGTGATTTAGCTATAGACACACCTTGTTTCCAAGTACTCAACACTGGGCTTTCCTATAATAGAATGAGTTGCATCTTTAAATCATCACCTTTAAGATGATGTAAAAATGTGCATGTTAATTTTAAGATTCCGAGTGGTTCAGATATACTGTAGTTTAATGGACATTTGGATATCATCACTTAAAATGGGACTTTGGCATGATGACATCAAGGCTTCCAAAAGGAGAGAAACAAAATACTGTTGATTAAGGTAGATTTTTTTTTTAACCTGAGGAGAAAGCATTTTATAATTTTAGGACTAATGCTACCTTTAAAAAAACTTAAAAAGAACATGTATGATTTTTAGCCTCTTTCTTTAAGACATGTCATCCATTTTATTATTCAGAGGCTGGCAGCCAGGAATATTCTGTATTTAGGAAGTAAAGTAAGGGATTTTAAAATGTGAGATACTTAGGTTAGACATAAGGAAGGCTCCTCTAACAGGAAAATTTCCTAGGCTATAAGTTCAGTTGTTCAGGTGACGCAGAATGCAGTAAGGTGGGGGAATCTTCCAGTTGTGGAAATACCAAACCCAGGGAAATAATATCAGGACGCATTTAGAAATTACTGTGGACAAACTCTAGTGTGGTCCATGTTAGAAATCAAACACACTGCTACAGATTTAAGCGTTTACAACATAAGAATTGAGATCTATAGAAGTGTAGTCTATTTATACATAGACCTCACATAGGAAAGTGAGTGCTTTCCACAGAAATCCGTTAATTTAAACACCATTTGTTTATTAGACTCCTCTTCCTTATTAAACATAATATCTACATTTTAGATAAGTTAACCTTCCCTTTATCAAGCCCCAGAGCAGACTATATATTTGAAATAAATTAAGACAGACAAGGAATTTCCTGAATGAAAAAAAATTTTTTACTTCAACCCAAATCAGAGCTTGAAACCTTTTACTTTTCGGTATGTTGTTTATTATTGTCTGTTGCTTCCAGTGGGATCTAAGTTTTAATTAGTTGACAACATAGGTGTGATATTTTACAGAATGAAATCACTGCCCCTGTATTTAATTAAATGAGCCCTATAAAATTTGTGTTTTAGCCAGGGGCATAATTGATAGTAGGCTGGATTTAAAATTGCATTCGCGCTTTCCATTGGGGTCGTTTCCACATGCAGTGGAAAGAGAGGTGATTGCAGTACCTTGATCCTCAGAAACCAGATGCCTTCCCATAAATAGATACTTATTTTCTAATTTAGAGAGAGCGTGGTATGTCTTTTCCAAATATTTCATATTAAAGTATCCTGATCTGCTCACAGTTAGGTTGTAGGGCTCTCTGCAAGCTTTCTGGGCGCCTCTTTTGAAAGGCGACACTAAAGGTGCATGACATGACTTTCACCAGTGGCATTTCTAGGTAGATATCCGTGATCCGGCTTCTCTCTGGGTTGTGGGCTCAATTTGTGTTCCAGCATGTGTAGTCTTTGGGAGCAAACTGGCCACCTCAGCAGACCAGATCCTTTACTAGATGTCTTGGGAAAATGCTGTCCACGACACATTCCTTCCGGCCCTTTCTTGAGTGGCTCACACATGCTGGGGCCTCATTTTTCCACAAGAAATTCTCCCAAGTGGCATCCTGTCTGCCAAGAGAGGAACAACTCTCACTAAATAACCTCAGCAAATACTTACTCAGGGATTGAACGACTACAAGATGGAGCAAGGGATTGTCAATGCAATCTGTCCCCAAATGGAAAATCCCACCCGTTTTGCGTCAGTTCTCAGGGCAATGGAAAAGACAGTCATGAGTGTCTCATACAAAGAGCATCGAGCACGTTACCCCGGCCTCATGGGAACCAGGCAGGAATCATTCCACGCCCACGGCATAATTGTCTTGTCCCAGGAGACCTTCCACTAAAGGACCTCTTGGAGGTTCCTTAGTGTCATGTCATATTTATGGCAGTGATGTTTGCCTTGAGACAGACTGATTGGATTTTCACCATAATTGCACCTAAGTCCCCAGGGACCAGCCAGAGCCTTAGGTGAGTAACTTAAGCCTTTAATTTATAATAAAGTTTGCAATCAGCATTTCTTGTTCCAAAACATTCCATTTACTTGGTTTTAGAGCTGCACAAACTGTTTTAAAAGCAATCTGCTCAATTGGGCAAGTTAATGATGTTTAATTTGACTGGGCCAAACGTCACCGGATGAGCATTGCCACGCATTCCATCTGTAATTGCAGGCATCATCAGGGCCTCGCTGCTGTGTAATGTAGATGTAATGCTAATCCCGGGCATAAACGGCTGTCATTCTCGGCGGTTGACAGTGTACCGGCATCATCCCCTCGCAAAGGCCCTCGGTGATGTGATTCCAAGATGACAGTGTAATAAGTGTTATGTGCACAAGGTAATTCAAAACAAATTTGGCTGTAAAAATGGATCATCTAGGATGGTAAACTCTCCCGCCTTGTCTCATCGTCCTTTAAGAGAACGTAATGATCCCTAAAATACCCTGTCAAGAAGCTTGTGTGGCAGGGCTCAAGTCTTGTAAAATTTATCTCTTGCACCCCCAAAGCCCCGCCGGAGAATCCCAACTTGAGGACTCTAGGATATTTACGTGTATGTTGGTAGTCCAGGAACAGGAGATGGGCAGGGAGCCTCTCGGTACGCAAATGTTTCTTAAGACTACCTAGTTAGGCTGCATTTTGCTTCTTTGATTTATAGATCATTTTCTCCTGGGGAAATGTGACTCTTCTGGTATAGGATCCCCATTAGCACTGGTATCTTAGTAAATTTCTTATTATTTGCATGTTAGGCACTATAAGTAGATTATCTCATCAAACTTTATAATAACCCTAAGAGGCACAACACTATAATTACATTTATTTTTGTGGACGAGGTAACTGAGACGCAGAACAGTCAAACTGTTCAAAGTCCACATTCAGGATTGCAACCCTACCCTGGTTTCACGCTTGCAGACCCTGTGCCCTCTGTCCCTGAGCTGTAACTTAAGGAGGGAGGGGCTCACCTAGATTGTGCCCAGGCTTTAGTTGAACTGCGTTGGATTCACATACACACACGGCACTGGGCTTCTGAAATTGTTCTCATGGGCACAGGTGTCCGAAATGCCTTTCTGGGGAACCCAGCATGGTGATGACATCCTGGAGTGAGACAAGAGGTCATTTCATGATCACCCCAACATTCCAGGCCTCCCTTTAGGTTTACTACCCTCTTTCTTCATCCTGGGCCGTAGAGATGCTATGGATGTTGTTGCATCAACACCTTTGAATAATGCCAAAAATGGGACGGATTCAGAAAAGCCTTCTTGCTTTTTGGAATTGTGTGCATAGAGACCCAGGGCAGCTGTTTGCCCCTGAGAATCCTCTTAGCTTAGACTGATTCAGGCGGGTCCTTTATATTTCTTTTTCTAGGTACCATTTAAACATCTGCTCAGTCTCGTAGCACTGATTTATAAAATCTACCTAAGTAATAGTTGCCATCACTTTTCTATGAAAATGAGCTGATTAAGATACACTCCCAATCAGAAAAGCATTTTCACTAATTCTTTTATACAGATAGAAGGATGTATCTAGGAACGAATCAGAATACATTCCTGCCTAATTTTACAATACATCTCTGTGATACTTACCTATTGGGATGTTTTGGGCTGCAAGCAGTGAAGATTTAAGTTAAAATGGTCGATGTATAAGGAATTCAGTACTGAATATGGTAAGAAATTTGCGGTTAAGCGGTTCTAAGCTTGGTTAGTTCATTTGCTCAGTGATACCATCAGAGACCCCAATTCTCCCATTTTTCTGCTCCAAATCCCTCAGTATGTTGTTAATTTGGCCCCAGAGACCGGCTCTCAACATGATCCCGACATACTCCCATGAATCCAAGCAATACATGCAGATGATTTGGCCAGAGGCAGAAGAGGGCCATCCCTGCCTATTTAAAGAACAAACAAAACTTCAGAAGCTCCCTAGCAGATTCCTCATCTTACCCTATCAGCCAGAAGTATGTTTTATGCCCATGCCTAAATCCATCACTAAAGGAATAAGACCACCATAATAAGCCAAGGTTAATCAAGCCCACACCTCAGTCTCCCCAGGAGGGAAAGCTCTCTGATCTGATGGAAAGAAAACAAAACCCCATCTCCCTTAGCTGAGAGGAAGAAGGTGACGCAAGGGGGGATGTTTGTTGACCAGGTAGCTAACATTGTCCGGTGTTGTATTTGCAAGACCTAAACGTATATGTAAAAAGTAGACTCCTAGGATGGGTTCTTCTTTAGACACAACTAGAAGGGTCCTGAAAGAAAATCTCATGTTCATTCCTTTTTGGCAAAAGACCTGGTATTTATGTATGAATAGAGAAAGCACATATTAGACAGATCTTGCAGGACCCATTCAAAAGTCTTCATGTCTGAGGGCACCTGGGTGGTCCATTCGGTTAAGCATCTGCCTTCAGCTCAGGTCATGATCTCGGGGTGCTGGGATGGAGTCCCGAGTGGAGTCGGGCTCCCTTCTCAGCAGGGAGTCTGCTTCTCCCTCTGCCCCTTCCTCTGCTCATGCGTATTCTCTCTCTCTCTCAAATAAATAAAAACTTAAAAAAAAGTCTTCATGTGTGAGTTCATTGGGAGTACTCCTGCCTTCGGTACAAGCCATCCCTGGTGACCACCGAGGGCAGAAGACAAGCTTGGCTAGCTGGCAGTGCCCACACCCACATCTCCCACATGTGCTATCTGTGGCATTAATTTAACCAAGGGACAAATTGACTATCACACTGTAAGTTCCTGTATTACTTGACCCCTGGTCAGAATGGAAAATACGGCTCAGAGAGTTCTGCCACAGCACGAATTTCGCAGATCTTCAAGTTGCTGTTTAACCAACACCCCCTTCCCTCCCAACCCAAGCCCTCAGCACTCTGGGCTCTGAGCAAGGAGGGGGTCAAGATGGTCAGCTAGTTCAGAAAGCTGGAAAGAATTCTTTTGTGTCCGTTTGTCCTCTTCTCAAAGGAGGAAGAGGGAAGACAGTTGTGATGTTAAACCCTGGTGTTCCCAGTCCTCCAGGGTAGAGGATGGGAGAGTTTGGTGCTTCAGCCATTCACTTACTTACTGGTGCACTTGAGCCATTTCGTAGCCCATAGTTCTTGTTCTGCCGGACTCTCTTGTGTTGCAAGTAAATTACTTAAGTAGATTGAATCCAGATCATTAATAATCTCCACTGGCATGATGCACTTGGGCTTCATTACAAGGAAAGAGTCCGACATCTGTTCTTCAACCCAGCAGTTGTTTACAAGATACTCAGTCCTAAGAGTTCTTTTCCCTGTAGGGCCAGAGTGAAGGGGCTTAGCAAAAATAGAAAAATGGCTGCATAATCCATACTTGTGTTTTGCTCGGACACAGAGAAACCCAAAGTGCTCTCTGCTTCGGAGGATGGACCTAATTGTCAGTGTGCCCTGAAGTACAAGATACTGGGGGACTAGGGGGAGGATGCGTATGCCCGACAGGAAAAGTTTCAGTGTTCATTTTGACATTTATAAATAAATACTAAAAACATGCCTATTGAAAAAAACAGAGTATTAATCTAAGAGATTTATGTTCAAGAACTCCTATGTTAAATGACATGAATTTGTCAGTGTTGCTCTCCAGAGATTTGAGAAGCTCAGGAACTTTTGCCGAGGTATAGTCTGAAGAGTATGGTTCCTGTACGATCATTTTGTATCTGACTTTAAAAAGCAAGCCAACCCCCTGGGGAATAATATTGAAATGTGTCGGAGCCTGGTAAGGTTCCTGCAAGCGCAGTCGTTAGACATTACCAAGCTCCTGGAACATAACATCCTATTCCTCTGCCGTGGGAGATGGGAGGGCAAGGTAAATTAAAGAGCTGGACTAAGAGGTTGCTTGGAATGACTTCATTTTCTAGAAATAAGGTTCTGGCTTCTGTTTCATCTTGTGTAAGCTGTGCTAAAGATAGCCACATTGAGTTTAGATTGGATGCCGCATCCAGGATTCTTTCCAATGGTACAAAGTTGTGACCCACCACTAACTAGCTGTGTGATCTCCTGTGGTTAATCCGAAGCTGTTAGAGGAGAGAGATGAACATAATTTTGGTTCTGCCAACTTCCCAGACCACGTTGAGGGAAGTGTTAAGTGGTAGCTTCAGGTCAGTCATGCGGCAGACGGTGGACACTCTGTAAGTAAAGGCACTTGGGGATGCAGCAGCGGCTCAGGCTGTACACAGTGGGAAACAAGACAGCAATTAATTTCCCACACATCGGCCAGAATGCCAGCCATTTCTGGACCTCCTTGATATCTGCCATGTCCACCTACGGCCCGGATTATCATTTACTTAGTATATTTGATTGACTAAAAAAAAAAGCAATTTATTTAAAAAGGAAACTTCATATCACTTCCATAAAAGGAAAGCTAATGTCACCTGACATAATACCCCCCATTAACACATAACAATGTAATTAATTTCTAGTTAGCTATTATTGCCTGATAAAGGCTCTGAGCCCGGAGGCTGCTCTTTTCTCTCACAGGCAAGATTTAGCAGGTGATGAAACTGTGTTAAAGACATTCCAGTAGGAAGCCAAGACTTCCCCACTGTGACATTTATCATTTAATGCCAGATCTGTATCCCTCCAAACTCACTCCCATCCCACTAGACATTCCTTAGGAAACCTAAAACAGAATTGGAATTCTCTCACACCCTCAAGTTGGTCTTCCTTTTAGCTTGCTTACACAGGAGCACAATCTTCCCAGCTTCTGCTTGACTATGATCCTCTGTCACCCTAAATATTTGTCCATAGGTCAACGGTAAAGACTTATCCAGAGCGACTCATGACCAGGCTGTGGAAGCTTTCAAGACCGCCAAAGAGCCCATTGTGGTACAGGTGTTGAGGAGAACGCCTCGGACCAAGATGTTCACACCTCCGTCAGAGTCGCAGCTGGTGGACACAGGAACCCAAACCGACATCACCTTCGAGCACATCATGGCCCTCACCAAGATGTCCTCTCCCACCCCACCTGTGCTGGATGCCTATCTCCTGCCAGAGGAGTAAGTCACATGGTCTTGTGGCACTAATGTTTATAAGCATGGTAAAGAAGTCCAGTGAAGTTGTTTTCTTTTTCCATGTGAAAAACATTAGCGGGTCTTATAATTTTCCTCCAAGTTGCCCGTGTTTTATTGTTTATAGAGGCAGTCAATTGAGTCCTGCTCAAAACCGCTCTGACATATTAATTACTTTATTATAACCCTGGAGCGGAGTTATTCAAATTATATTCTAAGAGCAAAATTACTTACCAATGTCATAAAAGTTATTTCAGAATAAAATTTAATCACCGCAAAAGGCAATGTGAAGGTTTTGTGTTATAACTAGAGGGAATGCTGATGGTTCTTTTAAATAGACAACAAAGTAATTCGGGAGTGTAAAGAGAGCCCTGAAGGGTGTGCATTCCGCTTTCTGGGGTCTCGTTTCAAACCTGGATCCGTGTTAATAAGCCCACACGTGCCTCATATAAGTGCCGCATTTACCAGTTAAGTAACAGCTGTGATCCAACACCCCCCCCCCCCACGAATTACTTTACACATGACTCTCCTCTTACCTTACTTCCTGCCAGGGAGAGAGAGAGTGGAGCTCAGAGCCTTCAAGTCAGATGAGCCTGATGCTCAAACTGATAACTAGCCAGGCAGCTGGGGCAGTTCACTTTACCCCCATTTCAATGTAGGAAAAATAATAATAGAACCCAGTGTGTAAGAGTGTTGGGTTAGAGGAAATAATGTGTGGGAAGTTCTCACCATGACATATGGTAAGCACTCAGAAGAGAGCAGCAATCATTAATTTAGTGAGTGAGATGAAATATCTGGGGAAAGAAGAGCGAGAAATTTTCTAAGACCACTGGCTGAGAAGATGTCCACTTTACCGTAGAGCTTGGAGCACGTGATTTTGCCCGTGTGAGGACAGGATGTCCCCTTCCCTGCCTTAGTCTCTCTAGGTGACGGAAGAGTCCCTCCTGGCTCTTCCTGTCTTGTTCCTGATTCCGATCACTAATGTGATGCTTTATTTCCAAGGGCATTTTACCTCTCCCAAGGCAAACCTCTGAGTGCTACCTGTTGGGTTTCTGTTAGTAACTCAGTAGCTGGAGTGAGCCCACGTTTCCTGTGGTTCCACCAGCTTCCAGACAGAGGCTTGCCTTTCATCCCATGGTGTTGCCCGCTAGCTATCATGGGAGTCCAGGACTAACTCCCCAGGCCTGACAGTGGGGAAGGGGAAAGAAAGGGTCCCCTCTCTGACATCCACGCTCAGTGTACACAGGAGTGTGCAAAGAAGATGGCTCCTTCCATGCAGTGAGGAAGTGCATACACACCTGTTCTCCTCAGCTGAAGTTGGCATCTGGGCTGAGAGGCAGGTCTGGCTCACCTGGACTCCCAGCTCTTAGCCACACTACTACTCTTTGGCATCCCAGTTGATCCTATGAAAGAATTGCCCGATTCACCGAACCACAATCATTCAGGCCAGTTCTTTGACTTTATAGAGCAAAACTGCCTCTGAGTATTGATGAGGCGTTTGCAGCGGCTCCCGCCTCTCAGATGTTGAACTGTCACAGTGATGGGCCTTTTAGAAGCCAAACCCTTAATTTCCTCTTAAGTCTGGTTAACATGACATGACCTACCCCCAAGGGGCAACTTGAGAAATATCAGTGGAGTCCAGAGGTCAGGCCTCTCCAGGTTCTGGCTGCAAGGTCAGAGCAGAGGAAAGAGCGCGCATCGGGATAGAAAGGGGAGTGTTAACGTGATGCTTGAAAGCCCAGGCCTTCCAATGGCATCCTCCAGTACTAAAAGCCCCTTAAGTGCTGGCAGGAAATTTACCTGATAGGTCCAGAAAATTGAAAGCCAGCCCTTGTTTGACCATTCATGTCTGATCTGGTGTTTCAAAACTAAGTGCCTGGGAGGGAAGACCAGAGCCCATTAATTGCTGCGCTGATGTTTGAGAACAAGATGCTTTGAGTCCCCAGTCAACAATCAGGCTGCAGCTCTCCACCCACGTCTGGGACCTCTCAGAGCTGCTGACTGAGCCTGTTTACGATTCCCACTGCCTCTGCTCCTAGAGGTTCCAAAGAGGTGGTGGCTTCTGGAAATAGGGTTTCCCATGTTGTCCTAGACAGCCTCAAGCCTCTGTTCTCTGCGCAGTGGGTGTGTATGCATGTATGCTTATGTACACGTGCATGTGTGTAGTACATTCACTCATTCATTATCTACATATATGTGCATACTCGGTTTTCATGTCAAACCTCTTCCTTGTCATGGAACAACCAGAGAAGTTTGGGAAGACACTGTCCTAGATGATAGCATCGTAGTTTCAGTGCCAGCCCTTTGGACCAGACTCAGAGGCCAACACATATCCTTGAGTGTTGCCTGACCATCCAGCCTTTTTCTGCCCAAAGAGAAAATCTAACAGTGAAGCAATAAGCAGGAAAGAGGAGTATGTCTGCTCTCTAGAGACTGAGTGAGAAATGACTCTCATTGACTCACATGACTAGTTGGCAAGGGGATGGTCACTGGGAGCAGCAAGGGCAGTCCCGCTGTCACCTGCATCTTCTTCGAAGAGGATGGAAGCGTTAAACAGGGGAGGTCCTGAAGCCGCTGAGAAGCACGGCCAAGGAGAAGTGGGCTTAGGCAGTGCCCCAGCCCTGAGAACTGGGGCCACATCACAGCGGGCCCGGCGAGGTTGGGGGGATAAAAGGAGGGACTTTCAGCTGCAAGCAGGCCATAAAGGTCTTTCTTCTGTTTTCAGGCACCCCTCGGCCCACGAGTACTATGATCCCAGTGACTACATTGGAGGCGTGCATCAGGAAATGGACAGGGAGGAACTGGAGTTGGAGGTAAGAACATCTTTGTCTCGATTTAGGAGCCATACTAAGACTAACAAGTTCTCTGTGAGCATACATGTAGCCTACAGATGTTAATGAAAGAGCCACTTTCTTTTAAAAGAACCACTCTCAGTCATGCCATTTAAAAGCATAATTTGGCTTTTCTTCCCTACCCCCCCTTTCAAAATAGAACAACGTTACAGTCTGATCCCAAAGCAGAAATGTAGGGTTTATTTTTTTTTAATTAAAATTACTTAAAAGATAGGGTAGTGAGTCCTGTTGTGGATCTTTTAACTCATGTTATCTCTTCTCATCAGGCTCTAAACTCCATCCATTCTTGTAACTACAGTGAGCTTCCCCACCTTTCTCCTCTTAAAGTCATCACGACTTTTACTCAAAGGCAGGAGTAGATGGATAAATAGAGTGGGGGCTAGCCCACACCAACACAAAATGGCTTGCCCAACATTTTGTAACACTGAGCTTGAAAAAAATTAGCAAATCCAAAACTCTCCTTATTTGAGGCCAAATATGACTTAGATATGATTCTAGATGATGTATAAGGTCCTAATGGCCTCTGGGGGTTTTTTAATTTATTTTTATTCAAGTATCACTAACATACAGTGTTAGTTTCAGGTATACCCCAGAGTGATCCAGCAGTCCTGTATGTTACTCAGTGCTCCTCACGAGAGGTGTGCTCTTCATCCCTTTCACCTGTTGCACCCAGCCCCCGACCCACCTCCCCTACAGGGCATCGGTTTACAGAGTTCCAGCTCTCATTTGTCTTTTAATAAGAGAGATCGAAAATAGAGAAAAGTCACCTTTCAAGATGTACTTCCTTACACTTGCGGGCAAACATTGGTTCCTCTATTTTATTGTGTTTTTGAAAAATGCAAGAGCATTTTTTTCAGAACTGACTTTACAGACTAGGATAATTGGGTACCTTTTAGAAAGATTGCTGATGTTGAGCGTGAGGTCAGCGGGTTGCTGAGAGCCAGTAGGTTGCAGGGCAGTGAGCGAGGTGGCAGACGAGTGGAAGGTGGTTGTAATCCTCGAGCTCCCCTTTACGGTTACCGAGGGTTTCTGTGCCAGGAGAGGGGACAGAGATCAGTCCCCGGGTTCAAACACCACCTTCACTGGCTGCTCCCCTACAGCCTGATGTAGAGTCCTAATGCACTCAGGGACATTGTTTAGAAAATTTAAATTTCCTGCTCAATGCCTACGGTCTGAACTGGAATGGTGGTCATTCTGGCTCAAACCTGCTGCTGTCCCCGTGCGCTGCCCACCATGGACCTCAGTACTCGCCGCCCCCGATTGATGGCTGCGCGAAACGTAGCCTTGTGCCTTTCAGAAAACCAGGGACTCTGCCTATCATTTACAATTTCCCCTCTCCCCACCTTTGGGGGTAGTTCATGAAGCAGCCAGTGCCTCCCCCAGGACACTCATTCTTAGCATGTTAACACACAGTGTGTGCAAACGGGGTTCCACGTCAACCGTGTTTGAGAAGTGTCTGAGTGAACCACAGTGAACAGATTTTGTCCCAGAGGACTTCTCAGTCCTGGATATGTTTAAGAGCACGGTAAATGCCCTGGGGAAGGAGAGCAGATACAGTAGACAGCATTACGTAATCCCCAACATATTTTTGTTTGATCTAACAACTTCTCTTTGGCCAAGTACCTCTTAGCATTTCCTGGGTCTAGAGTTCTCGGGAATAGTGCTTTACAAGAAGAAGGGCTACTTAATAATCGTTCCAGGACAACACTGCTTTTTGATGATCAATGTAACTGTGACAAAGTAGAGGTCTTTAAAAAGCTATAAAATATCTCAGGAGCTAGATTTACAGAGTGTAACTGACCCCTGAACAACACAAGGACTAGGAGGGCTGACCTGCACTGTCAAAATTCCACGTCTAACTTTTAACTTTCCAAAAATTTAACTATTAGCCGACCGTTGACCAGAAGCCTTACTGAAAACATAGACAGTCAATATACACGGTATTCTTACAGTTGGGTAAGCTAGAGAAAAAAGAGAAAATATATTTACAGTACTGTATTGTATTTATCAAAAACAATCCACATGCAAGTGGACCCACACAGTTAAAACCCGTGTTGTTCAAGGGTTCACCGTATTGTGTAGACTTGGTAAGTCATGGACACTTAGTTAAACTTGACTCCATACTAGTGATCTATTTTAGTGCCTAACACCTCGGAGAGCCTGATGGAATCTAGGGTTTCTTCCTGGAAAAAAATGCTTGCATCCAAAAGGGTTTGCAGATGCTTTCTGGAAGGTCACAGAACTCCCACAGTATCTGCCCCATTTGGCCCATTCTGCCTCACGATTTTTTTTGTTCTTTCTGAATACCACCAGAACCACTGTTTGCTTTCTGTTTTGCTTTAACCCAACTCAACTCATTTTAACTAAGGTGAATTTATTTTAAAGGCAATGCACTATGACTGCCTCAGACAGAAAATCAGCATCAACTGCCATAAATAGAAGGTGCTACACAGTATATACAGTGGACCCCAGGCAGTGTTATCAAATCCTGGTGCCCATCATGGGTGGTGCCTGGTGAGGGCCCAGGAGCCGGGGGCCGATTCGCCTCTCTTTCTCAGGAGATCGGCGAGTGTTAAAGAAGTGTTCAGACTAGCCCAGACTGAGTCTGCCTTCCTAAAGGTAATAACTTTCTCAGTGTGAACTACCTTAGAGCATCTTGCTTTTGGTAGAGGCCACTCTAAACCAGTTCCCTAGAACCTTGTTACTCCAAGTGTGGTGCCAGGATTGGCACAGCATCACCCTGGGAGTTGGCAGGAAATGCAGAATCTTGGCCCTCAGAGCTGCTGAGTCAGAATCCGCATTTTAACAAGATCCCCAGGTGCCTCAGTGCACATTCAAGTTGGAGGGGCCCAACCTAGAGGTAAAGAAGTCCAAGCTTCCATTTGTTCTTGTCATGGGTCAAAGCAGCAAGACTTGGTTGTGTATTCCTTTCGGCATAGACTTCTTTCTTTTCGTGAGTATTTTAGCAGAGACAAACAGCCCAATAATTTAGAAAATCAGTTGAGTGTTTTAAATTGGACCTTTGATGCCATGAGACTTTATATCCATGATTATTTTCATTTCGACTTGCCCACTTTAAGTATCTATTAACACTGAATACTCTGGTGCTAGAAATGCAAAATAAGGAAGTCACCACCCTGCTTGCCTTTAAGGAGTTCATGTCCCTTGAAGTTCCTAAGCCCTTAGGCTTGTTAGACAGGAACTTGTCATCTCCTAAGAAAGCCAAAATATGGTTATGGGTCCACGCCAGGCAGGAAGGTTGCTTTCACCTCTGGACTTTTGTCCTTAGCAGCTGAGATGTCACCAAGTTGTGTTTGTTAACTAAGCACATCTCATAAAGTGACCCGGATGGTTTGGGATAGGAGGCCCATCCCAAGTCCTGTGGTTCGGAAGGCTCAAAGTCTTCCTGAAGCTCAGTGTGGCCGCTTACCTGGAGGGAACCTCCCGTAGAGAACAGTGTACCTCCAGTACTGCCCCGTTTTAGAGGCACATCCTCCGACGGTAGTCTGGTCAGCTCCAGAATGGTAATAAAGCAACCTCAGTGCCAAGAATGGAGTTTCCTAAAGCAGACCCAGTTTTTAGGGAGATTGGCACGTACGTGTCTTCCATGCTTCTCACCAAATTTCGTAGAATAGTCCACACTCTTGTCTCTGCGATGTTCCATCCTCTTCTCTTCCCCCCAACTCTGGGGTTAGATTACAAAAAGAGCAGGCGTGTTTTGAGTTAGGGGTCAGTCTCAACACCACTCATCATCTGAGTTGAATGAGATCAACATTCACACCTTTTGAAAAGTAACTAGTTCCATGGATATTATATAGGAGGAAAATATATGAGTGTGTTGGGATATTATAGAAGCAAATGCACAGAGAAAAACAGATGTTCTGTCTTTTAAAGCACACAAAATGATATTTAGGTAAGTGTCAAATCCCTGTTATTGTGAAACTGTGTAAAGCTAAAAGGATTATACCCAAGTATACCCAAGGGTTGAGCAGCCACATAATTACCCATAAATTTTCAGGTACTGAACACCTGCTCTAGATCTTCCTGGAGGCAATTAAGAAAGAAAATAGATGTCTGAAGAAGGCTTTTTACTTAATCTATCGTGTTAATTTCCCAGTTGATTCATCAGTAGCGCCCCCCTCCAGGCTGTGAAGCTACCCTCACCTATGTTGTGTTTTGATGATGTCGTTTTGAGGTGAGAAAACAGAAGAAAAGCTACAGTTTCAACAGGGAGACTAAAATGACCTCCATACCTGGTTTCATCGAGTAACCTAAGTAGATCACTAGGGAATTGGGATTGTCCTGGAGACAATGCAGGATGCCCCAGCCAATCTATACATTTGTCTTTAGCCTTTAAGGCACAGCTCAAGAACTCCTCCAGGAAACCTTTCCCGGTCAGCCCTGCCCTCACTGAGTCGGCCTCCTCACCCTATTCCCAGTACAATCGGCACTTGCCCATTCTTTGTACTACCATCTGCACACCAGGACCTTCCACCTGCTTTGCTCTCAGCCCACAGAGCACTTGCCCAGATCCTAGCATGGCCCCATCCGGCTCCATCTTTTGTCCACAACGTCACCTCCAGAGAAGGTTCCCAGCCACTCTGTCTAGAGCATCCCTACCCCAACAGTGCCATTTCCTACTTACTGGCTCCCCCACTAGAATACAAGTTCCATGAGAGCTGGGCTCTTGTCCAACTCATTCATGGTTACACTCCTGGTGCCTAGATAGTCCTTGGCACATGGTAGGTAACCCATAAACATTTGTTGAGTGAAGGAATAAATGCCTTATTACCCTATCTCAAATGAAGGTTCTTGAAAGGAAGTACGGCCTCTTTAGAGACACTTCTGTGTTGCACATAGCCTGCCCCATGCATGGATATAGAAAGAGTGGAGATAATTTAAAGAAATCTGCACAGCAGTTCTGAAATGATTAAGGTAGAGTTATGCTTCAGTGACCCGTCTTCCTGGTGTGGGATAAGCCATTGAAATTGGTCTTTGGGATCCCCTCTGATTAAAGTGGCTGACGTTGAAACAGAAAGCTTGAATCACCCACGTGGAATGGCCCCATTAATTCTCGTAATGGGGCTCTTGTTTCAATTTCATCTGAAATGTCAGGCTTACCAGTTCATTTTTATCCAACAGTCCATCTAGACCAGTAAGCAACAGGACACCAGTGGTGGGGGAGCTGTAATCCAGATAATGCTAATACATTATTCATACCAGTTTGATTAATGATCTTCTCTGAAATCGTATCTCCATCATCACAGACAGATAAGTACTGATAACCTCTAAGCTTTCGGTGATGTGCTCAGTTGTGTAAGGCTCTGCCTTTAGCTTCGAGGCAGAATGCAATGCTGAGAAGGTACCAGCCACCCAGTGAGTTTGGAGAATTATCTGCTAAGGCCCCCAAATATCATATCTGGTTAGGAAATTGTAGAATAGCTGAGACGTTTCAGAGACATGAATTGACTTTCCCAAGGTTGCCTGGCTTGCTCATGGCACAGCCCAGGAGTGTTGTTCATGTGGACTTTTTTTTTTTTCCTGCCTTGGAATCTTAAGCTCATTCATTCAATTTTGAGCCACCTACTGTGCACACTATATTAGGCTAGACCCTTTTTTTTACTTCAAAACTCGTTATTCAACTATTGCCTTAATATAATCTTGATAAGCAACCAAGGTAAAACTTAGATTTATACACAGCTGAAAGTGTAGCAGTTCTTACAGCGCTGTTTTTCAAGAGCTTCTGAAAACCTTTTATGGTTCACTCTTTGCTTAACTATGAGCAACCAGGCCCTTCTTTATGATGTTGAACCATCCCTTGGGAACTGAGTGACCATTGCTAAGTTATACCGTATGCCTTCGAAATGAAACTTCTCCAGTTCTTGTTTAGTGTTCCTCAAAAGATCCAGGTAACACAAGGAAACATTATAGCCCAAGCCATCCTATCTAATATCAATGTCAAGAACATACCTGGAGTAAACTCCAGAGTATCCTTTCCTTTCCTACTACTTGAAATGTAATATCAGCCATTTGTCTATCCTATACCACTCATCCTTTTTAAAACCAGACCATTTCTAAGATAGAACCAGACCATTTCCAAGAGGACTACCCCTAAACTAGAATTACACTCCCATTCTTGAATCTGTTCTAAAAAATCAAGTCCTAAAGTTTGCTTCACAGCTAACAGGAATTGGGGGTGGAAAAGAGAGCTTTAACATACTCAGGGCAACTGTTTCAGATGAGAACTCTGCCCTGTCGTGTGTGTGTGTGTGTGTGTGTGTGTGTGTGTGTGTGTGTGTGAGAGAGAGAGAGAGAGAGAGAGAGAGAGAGAGAGAGAGAGAGATGCCAGAGCCAGCTTCTCATCCATGTCAAGGATGGAATCCAGCTTTTGCAGTATTTAAGTCAAACCTGACCAAAGTGAGAATGTGACTGTCGCCATGACAGTCTGTCCTGGGAGGATTTGCAATGGAATTTAAAGGCTAAATGCAGTGTTGGCTAAGTCTTTCTGCTGTAGGGAGGGAGCCCTGCATTCTCAGAGTATATTGTTAACTGGGAATAGATCTGGTAAAGGAAACCTCTTGTCTCCCATGCACAAATGTGGGAATGTTGACCATCATGTATTGTGTGTCATTTCCAACAGTGTGTATTGGAAATCTGTTACTAATTTGCTAATCACATATGGGGTTAATGGCAGCATATAAAATGTGTTCAAGGAGAGCATAAGGGATTATCCATGATTCAGGTATCAGGGATTCAGGTGAAACTATTTTAAAGCAACACTTTAGGATGTATTCCTTTCCAGCTTGACATTTTGTTCTAAGAAAGTTTCCTCCCTGGTTATAAAAGATTTGTTGAAAGGAACTGGCAGATTTAGAAGAGTAAAGTACCAGAATAAAATACTCCCACGAATAGCAGCATGAACTGATGTCCACATTTATAGCTTTATAGTTCTCCAAATATCTGTCAATCAAAATCCTGACCAAAAAATAGAGTAGAAATGCTTTTCAAGTTAGGTTTTTATTGAAATCATTTACTCAACACTTAAGATAGCAGACTCTCTACGTTTTGGGAACTAAACCAAATAAATGTAATCCTTTTTTATATAGCAGACATTCAGCTAATCCCATTCCTTAGGAGGCTTCCTTTTTGTGCTTTGAATAACCCTAGTATGTTATGCTGTCCTTTTCCAAGACATAATTTCCAGACTTTTTGCCTTCTTGGGTTCTCAAATGGAGCCCTCAGTTCTAGATGTGTATCACAGTCATGCTTCTCAGACTGTCTATGCTGAAAAGCCATGAGGACCAACCAGGTCAACCGGTTTAAGTTTCAGTATGTCACTGACCAATATGTGGTTCTACCATGTGGGACTCTCTATAGCTCACCCCGTATACAGCTTGCCACTTGAGTCAGGAGTACCTGAACCGATGCATACTTTGGTCAATAAGACAAGCTTGCTCTTCTTGTTCTTGGATATTATGACAATATCCAAATGCTCTAGTAGTTTCTAAACCCTCCCCTCAATTTTTGCACTTGTTCCTCACAACCACACTTGGAAGCTCACTTTGAGTACTGGGATAAAGCCCAGTGGAACTGTGATCTCTTTTATGCTTAGATACTCACCTTGGTGGCCAACTATTCAGAGAAAGCTATAACTCATATTACCATTTATACTTCTGCTAAAGGGAATATCACATTTATTGTCTTTCTCATTTTTCTTCCTACAACCTTTCCCATTCTCTCTCTCTGCTTTGGTTGCCCATGGACCTGTTCCCGAACCATCTGGCATCTGCCATGATAGCACAGGGCTCGGTGGTAGCGTTTGGCGACAGTTGTGCAGTTGGACCCAAACAAACCATCATGAAATTCCACTGATTCACACTGTGATAAGGGCCAAAACAGAGAAAGTCTTTCCTTCTACCCAGACCCAAAGGAAGTGTAACCTGAGACAGAGATGTGAGCATGTGTTTGAAACGTAAGAGGAGGATGTGTGACTAATAATGTGTGTGAGATATGCAAATTGGTTACTCCCAAGTATTTGGAAAGAATCGGCCCTTGTAGTTAAACGTGACCCTCAAACTCATGCTTCCTCCATTACTGTGCTTAGTCCAGTTCTCAAAACATGAGGAAAGAAATTTCCATCGAACTCAACTGAAGTATCAGAAATTAATGGGATTTCACTTAATGAAAATCTGTCATATTGCTAAATCTATAATTAGGAAGTCAGTGAATTAACATATCAGTGTTCAGAAAATAAAGTTATCTTGTTGTGGGGAGGGGCACGTGAAATATAACCACTCTGTGCTGGGACTTGAGGCAAGTAAACATACTTGCAGTGATTATTATACTACTATTTTCTATTAACTTTCTCTGGGCCAAGCACTGTGCTGAAGTTCTCTGTGGGCCTTACCTCACTGAGTCCTTACCCAGCCCGAGGCAGCAGGATGGCATTCACTAGTGAGGAGACCGGCTTCGATACAGCAACAGGCCCATGAGGGAAGTGCTAGAAAGAGGTAGATGTGGGATCTGAACACAGGTCTGCCTGTCTTCATAGCCCCAACCCTTCACCACCACATTACACTTCATACATCAGCCAGAAAGATGGCTGAAAATAGTCTGTCAGATCAGGGCAGTCCTCACTTTTAAAACTTTTTCATGGGTTCCCACAATGGTGAAGTAAGATCCGAGCTCCTCATGCTGGCCTATGGGGTTCTCCTAACCTGTCTGGCCTCGTGCCTTGCCATGCTCAGCCCATCTCTCTCCTCCTTGCACACAGGGCTTTGGCATTACTGGCCCAGGACATTTGCACCTGCTGTTCTTCCAGTTTGAAAGGTGTCCATGGTGCTGGGCACCCTGCCTTTCACAGGGAAGGGTTCAGGAATTATCTGCTTTGACATACCTGCTTTGAGCTTCCCCACAAAGACTACTGCATCCTTACCACACTCCAGGAATAGTATGGAGAGAGGAAGTAGTCCCCAGAGACCGTGGTTTCGGAGACCCATTCTCTCAGCACCTCCACTCCTGGTTGGTGAGCAGTCAGCAGTAAAAACCAGAGCGAGAGACCTGCTGGAGACCTTCTTCTCAGGCAGCCCTTCGGACAGGCCTCAGCTTAGTGCTGCCAAATCTTGCAGGGGCAATTGGCAGTGTGGTGGAGAGGGCAACTTGGCTTGTTGATACTTTCAGAAAACCCAGAACTTCCTCCCAAGGCTCCAACAGTATTCAAAGTTCTGACTTCATTCTGAAGAGCAAGACTAATTGGCAAATACAGTGGCTTTCCCTGTGCTCATGTGTCTCGCATTTGGGCTCACGTTGCTTTTATCTTATTTAATTTGCAGTAATAGTGACTGAAACTAATTTCTTGACTGTAAATATCACAGCTGTTGTGGAAAGCATTAATTGCACACTATCCCGTTACCCTCCTTTCTTGGATCAATTTATGTGTAATCTGTTTGCCAGTTCTATTACTGTGAATATTAAGGGAACGCAACGTGAAATAATCTAACTGAACACATTGGAAACATTTGTACTGAAATGGTTGGATGGTTTGGGGTATAGAAATATTCTCGTTTGTGGCAGGCATTGAAAGAATGCTTTTTAAAAGCCCTACCCCAGAAGTCTTGACACTGAGTGAAATATAGGTAATTTTTCTTTTGGGGGATCAATAAAATAACTATTTTCAAAATGACTTTATATTGACTGAAAGGTCAGAAATGCCGTGGGCATTGATCCTGTGTCCATAATCACTTTTTGTTTAGTACGTTAACCGCTCTACACAATCAAATACAAAGAAATCCAGTTCATCATTGAAACAGAATATTTTCAAAGCATTTGACCCCTCCCAGCTCTCCCTGCCCGCTGGAGGCTCACTGCAAACGCCTTTCCCTTGTCTAGGAAGTGGATCTGTACAGAATGAACAGCCAGGACAAGCTGGGCCTCACCGTGTGCTACCGGACTGATGATGAAGATGACATTGGGATTTACATAAGTGAGGTATGAAGGCTGAGTGTTGTGTAACTATCATCTCAAGACCAGAGGAGGTTTTTGATTTTTTGGTTTGTTTTTTGTTTTTGTTTTTTTTTTCTGTTATGTGTTAACCAGCCCTAACTCTGGCTCATTGAGAAGTCTTTGGAAAGACCCAAATGCTTTCTCCCCTTCATCACACAGTCCATGGAGTTACATCTTTACATGGGGGTTAAGTTCAAATGTCAGTCAGCACATAAGGTAAAATTACCCTTGCCAAGCCTGCAAATCGGCCATAAAATGGAGCTGCTTACATGGTTTTGTGTGTTCAACCCTGAGGGGATAGCAGATTCACATTTCCCTTCTCGTGTCCATTGAATGGGATGGTGGATGGAGTCATTTACACTTTTTAAAGTATTTCTTTATCTCTTTCTTTTTCCTTTTGGTTGAATGTGTATATCATTGCATTCATGTAAGTTAAATGCGTCTGCAAAGTACAGAGATGGAAGCTATTTTGATCTTCTTAGAGAAGACAATGCAGTATGATTACAGTATGAATACTTTACCCTAGACTCCCATCTAGGCAAGCACAGAAACTCAGTTTTGTCAGGAAATAAAACCTCTCTCTGTGGGATGAACCAAGGGATGTGTTTACTAGGCTTAATAATTATTCCTTTGGATGTACTTTATTCACCAAGCTTAAGATGGTCCACCATTACCACATTTGGGGAGATTTTTCCCATACTTAATCCCACTTGTCTCAGTTGTATTTCATTTGTAAAGTTATTTTCCAAAATGGAAGCATTTAGTAAAATAATCAAGGTATGGTTGCTCATCAGTATAGTCCAGGGTGCCGTTTACCCTGTTCTGCATCACACTTTGGTTTTCATTTCTGTGACTGCAACGAAAATCAGCTGTGCCTCTCCATTCCCTTAGGTCAGCAGGGTCTGTGCACACTGCCATGTCATAAGGAGGCCATGCAGGGTTCCAAGAGCACGCCCAGGAAAGGGCTTGGAAACAGATCAATCCATGTTTGTCTCTCCTTGCAGGAACTAAGTCTCGTCTATTTATGTGCAAAACGAAAACATAGGGATAAAGAGGACTGTGTGTTAGACAGCCTGTGAGAAGTGCTGTTGTTTACTTTCACGTGTGTCTTAGTTGTCCACTCCGTGCTGACCTGTCCCTGTGTGTTTCAGATCGACCCTAACAGCATCGCGGCCAAGGATGGGCGCATCCGAGAAGGAGACCGCATTATCCAGGTAGGTCAGCTTTCAACCAGAGGCCTCGTCCCCTGCCTGTCACGAAAGAGCACATTTTATGGTTGATGATAATAGCTTTAGGGTTGAAAATGCAGATGTTAAGGAACAGGGATCACCAAGTCAGATGTATAGTGAGGCCAGAAGTTAAATTAATGAGGGAAGCAAAAACCCTACAAAGTAACACACACCAGGGAGTGGTGAGGGCTAGGGCAACTGGACAGAGCTGCCCCAGCACCTTACAGAAGACGCACCTCATTTCCTTTCAGTCTCTTTGAAGGGCCCAGGACAGCACCACCGGGACCCAAGTCAAGCCAGTAGTCTGCAACTTGTGAACCAGAATAATTCTCATGTTAGATTTCTCTGGAGGAGTAATTTTGGACCACAAGTGTCAAGTTTGGTCTTGTCCTTAAATAGGAACATTTTTGGCAAATTTAGTAAAATTGATGGAGAAGCCTTTTAAATTTCATGACTTGACATTTAGAAGGGCTTCTAAGGATAGTTTCTTTACCTGAAGCCCTGTTGCTCTTTGGAGTCAAAATGAGACTGCTTGTTTCAGCTAGTCTTCCTTAATCTCACAGAAATGGAGATTGTTTGGTCCATTGTGTCCCACAACGCTTAGCTTCCACTTCCCCTCACTCCTATCTTCCCTTTTTCCACTGCTTAGTCTATATTTCCCCAGATTTCAAGCCCAACCTCAGCTGCTTAAGGACCGTTTGCTGGTGGAGTAACCCAAACCTTCATTCTTAAACGCTTTGACTCATCTTCAGTCCTGCCATTTGGGGATGCTGTCCCTTTCCTTTAGCTTTTACTATGGGTCACAGAAGTCCTGGGTTCTGTACGTAGCCCCGCCTACCTCCACTGGTCACTGGGTTCAATCACCCCAACCAGTAGAGTCACCCCCTTCGCTGCCTCTTGGGTCACTGGCCTAAGGAGTTGGGTGGAAGGGTCCCCTTCCTGCTCAGTGAGACCATTTCTGTGTCCCCTGGAGGAATCATCCCTCTAGACCAGTTGTGAGAGTCCCTCCCTCTAGACTTTCTGTCCCACCTAATGAAGTTCAAGTGACAAACTGGGCACACAGACCACCACGTATGATACCATTTCCTTGTTTGCCCTCAGTTTCCATAATGGTCACATGAGACCTGCTGCTGCTTTTTCTCCCCTGTTATCTGAAAATGTCTATAATAATGCTTTAGTATATTCCCTTTACGTTCCTGCCTGCATATTATGTCTGATTAAATTGCTCAGATGTTCCCTCTTCACAACATGGTGATTTTTCTCAGTCTGCCTTCTGGAGTCTCAGCAACTTATGTTCATAGTTTCCACATTAGTTGCTTTGTACACCTGTCACGGCTGACTGATAGACCAGTCTGAGCAAGGCCTTTCCTTCTGAAAATGAGCATTCTTTGCAAGCTACATGCGAGTTCTCTGCTCCAACTGTATAGAATGATTTTGTATGATCTCATTACCCTGTTGTCCACCCCTCCATCGCCTCCTCACCATTTTGTTTTTGGGTTTTTTTTTTTTAAGATTAATGGGATAGAGGTACAGAACCGTGAAGAGGCTGTGGCTCTCCTAACCAGTGAAGAAAACAAGAACTTTTCCTTGCTGATTGCTAGGCCCGAACTCCAGGTGAGTCAGCCTCCTGTATGTGAAGCTGCGTCTGTATTTCTGCAACCAAAAGCCCAAGTCTGTGGCACTGCAGACCGCTGCCCAAGTATTTGGTCTGAATTTGAAGGCACTTTGTACACCCTTAAAATGTCGTCTCACTTGATGTGACCTAAAATCTATTTTATGTTTTAAGCATTAAAGTAGAGTGCTGACATCCAGCCTGACAGCACCCTGTAGGCCCAGCAGGCTCATTAGCGTAGGAATGGTCATGAAGGAGAAGACAAGGGAACATAGTGGGCCAGAAAACCACAGCCAAGGTCATAACCATCAAGATGTTTGCATTCCCCAAGCCTGACAGGTGTTCCAGCCCGGATCTGCGTGGGCCTCATCTCTAGCTGCAGAGTGTAGGACACGTACAGCATGGTGGCTCGTAATACCGCATTCCTACTAAAACTGCTGAGAGACTAAAGGTCAGGCCCTCTCATCACACACACAAACAGTAGCCCCGGGAGGAAATGCTATGTTAATGAGCTTGACTCTAGGAATTACATCACTGTGTTGAAGTATATTAAATCATCACCATGTACATCTTAAACATAAAATACAACTTTTATTTTAAAAAGTGAAAGAACTGTTGATCAGAAGACTTTTTCTCAGAGAGCCAGATATGTCTGGCTTTGGGGGCCATATAGCCTCTGGTGCAATCGCTAGACTCTGCCACGGTAGCACAAAAGTGGGAGCGACAGTCCACCAGCAGCAGGCCACATCTGACCCACGGGCTCTTAAGATTTCAGACCCCTGAATAGTCTGCTCTAGGAAGACATGGGCCTGGTGGAAGTGATGGGCCTTGCCCCAGACAACTAGTTAGCAGACCCAAGTTCTGTGTCAAAAAGAACTCTTCCGACACTGCAAATAGTTTGTCTTCGGGGCCTGCTAAGCTTGTGTGTGGGCCAGCCAATGGGGGTACAGGGCTAGCTCTCCCGGACGCCCTCATGGGTGGTCCGCTTCCCTGAAGTAGCCACCGTGGATGCAGGAGCGTCACTGGGAAAAAACACAACCATGGACAGCAGAGATTTTCCTGAGGTGGAAAGTCTCTTGAATGCGAAGGGAGGCTAGTTTTCTGAGGTAGAGCCAAACAACGGGCACACTGCATTTTCATGACCCCCGGAGGGAGCCCAAGAAATCTTTTTCCCCCAGCTTAATGTCCTTACTTTTAAAAAGTAAATAAGATGAAAGCAAAAGGAATCTTGTCTGAGGCCCATGGCTGCTCCCTCCCCACAGCTGGACGAGGGCTGGATGGACGACGACCGAAACGACTTTCTGGACCACTTGCACATGGACATGCTAGAGGAGCAGCACCACCAGGCCATGCAGTTCACTGCCAGCGTGCTGCAGCAGGTGACGCCCGCCCCCCCCCCCGCACGCACCCCCCCCCCGCTCCCGCCCCCAGGCACGCCAAGTCCCGCACAAACCTGCTGGCCTGGAAGCTGCCGCCCGTCTTCACACTAGCAGAGGCAAGCCGACACCCTCCCTGCCAAGGGAGTGGGGCCTGGCTTTTAGAGCTGAGTAGTCCTGCTGGGGTCTGGCTGACCTGGTATCTGCTGGGAAGACACATGTACCAGCTTTAAGGCAGATTAGAAAGCCTGAAGTCATGTTTTCAAAAGTAGAGCAACTCCCTCGGTGTAGCCTGAGCTGCTTAGAGCCCTTTAGCTCCCTTTAGTGCCACCTCCGTGGTCAGGGTCCTAAAAACGCACTAGTTCGTAATAAGGCCCTATAAGCCTCCTGCCCTGGGTGCTGGGACAGCTAGCATCATTCACTGAAGTAAGGTGACTAATACCCTCGTCTTACAGGTGGGAGAACCTTGGAGGAGGATAGGTGTTTAGCCCGGGTGGGTCTGCCTGATGGCCAGGTACGGATGCCCTGGCTGGCAGCCCTTGTCCTACAGGAAATGTGGCACCTCCCTCACTGTGGCCCTTTGTTCTTGTTCTAGAAGAAGCATGAAGAAGACGGGGGGACCACAGATACAGCCACCATCCTGTCCAACCAGCACGAGAAGGACAGCGGTGTGGGACGCACCGACGAGAGCACGCGCAATGACGAGAGCTCGGAGCAAGAGAACAACGGGGACGATGCCACCGCGTCGTGCACCCCGCTGGCCGGGCAGAGGAAGCTCACGTGCAGCCAGGACACCCTGGGCAGCAGCGACCTGCCGTTCAGCAACGAGTCCTTCCTGTCGGCCGACTGTGCCGACGCCGACTACCTGGGCATCCCCGTGGACGAGTGCGAGCGCTTCCGGGAGCTCCTGGAGCTCAAGTGCCAGGCCAAGAGTGGCAGCCCCTACAGCCTGTACTACGCCAGCAGCCCCCTAGACGCCAGCAAGAGCGACCCCGAGAGCGTGGACAAGGAGCTGGAACTGCTGAACGAGGAGCTGCGCAGCATCGAGCTGGAGTGCCTGAGCATCGTGCGGGCACACAAGATGCAGCAGCTCCGGGAGCAGTACCGCGAGTCGTGGATGCTGCACAATAGCGGCTTCCGCAACTACAACACCAGCATTGATGTCCGCAGGCACGAGCTGTCGGACATCACCGAGCTCCCCGAGAAGTCCGACAAAGACAGCTCAAGCGCCTACAACACGGGCGAGAGCTGCCGCAGCACCCCGCTCACCCTGGAAATGTCCCCCGACAACTCCCTGAGGAGAGTGGCAGAGGGCAGCAGCTGCGCAGGCAGCGAGGGGGCCGCAGGGAGCACGGAAGCCTATGGGCCGGCCCCCAAGAACCTGCTCTCCATCACCGAAGATCCCGAGGTGGGCAGCGCCAGCTACAGCCCAACTCCTCCTCCTCCTCGAGAGCTGGAGGCCGGCCCGGCCCCGGAGAGCAGGGAGCGGAGACCCAGCGACGACAGCGGGAGCCCGGGCCCCGGCCCCAAGCTCGGCGGCTCCTACCTGGCGCCCTTCCCGCACTCGCCCTACAAACACGCCCACATCCCCGCACACGCGCAGCACTACCAGAGCTACATGCAGCTGATCCAGCAGAAGTCGGCCGTGGAGTACGCGCAGAGCCAGATGAGCCTGGTGAGCATGTGCAAGGACCTGACCTCGGCCGGCCAGGCGGAAGCCAGGATGGAGTGGAAAGTGAAGGTCCGCAGCGACGGCACGCGCTACATCACCAAGCGGCCGGTGCGGGACCGCCTGCTGCGCGAGCGCGCGCTCAAGATCCGCGAGGAGCGCAGCGGCATGACCACCGACGACGACGCGGTGAGCGAGCTGAAGCTGGGGCGCTACTGGAGCAGAGAGGAGAGGAAGCAGCACGTGGTGAGGGCCAAGGAGCAGAAGCGCAGGCGCGAGTTCATGATGCAGAGCCGGCTGGATTGCTTGAAGGAGCAGCAAGCCGCCGACGACAGGAAGGAGATGAACATCCTTGAACTGAGCCACAAAAAGATGATGAAGAAGAGGAACAAAAAGATATTTGACAATTGGATGACAATCCAAGAACTCTTAACCCACGGCACAAAATCACCAGATGGCACGAGAGTATACAATTCCTTCTTATCCGTGACTACTGTATAATTTTCACTTCTGCGTGGTGTACATAAAAGAGAACGCTACCATTGGGGTAGAAATTCCTGCCTCGTTCAATGCGGCAAGTTTTTGTATATAAGATAAATACGGTCATCCTGTTTATAGTCACAATTGGCCAACGCTGCAACTCTGGGTGTCAATAGCTCTCTTAGTTTTAAGTGGAGAAAAACCACCCTTAACTGTCTTGGAAGGCAATATTAACAAACAGAGCTTTTTTCAAATAGCAATTGTACTTTTTTACTTGCTACCTTTTACATAAAGTGTTTAAATTTCAAAAAGATCTTTTATTAAGCATACTTTCACAGAATAATTTGTTTAAACTATATTCATATAAAAAAGTTAAACACGCTTTTTTTTCTGCCGAAAACACAAATACAACCCCCAGTGTGTAGTTTTAATGGAACCCTATTTTATAATGTTACTTTGTTGAATGTGTTTCATATGGGTAACCATTAATATATAATTTAGCTCAAGGCTTCAATTCAAAACTCCCAAACTGTGTGGTTCAGGATTTAATACACATAACCAAACCAGCAGTGTTTAGAGTTGGGATACACACTTAAACATTTTTTCTGGTTAAAGTTCCCAAGATCGTAAAGGTTTTACCGGAAAGCAAAATATCATGCAGCTTTATGGAAGTTTAAAGCATGTTTGCAAATATTGCAGCCCGATGGAAGAATTTGCATGTACAGGAAAGTTGTGGATGGAGGTGGTTTGTGGAATTTTAAGTGCTCATTGTAGTAAACCTTTGCTTTGTAGATTTGAAGGGACAGAGTTTTACAAGCAAGCTCACGAAATCATGATTAGTTACAAACATTAAGTAAAATGAAGTTAAAATAAATTATTATTTTCTATTTGACATATTTTGAAGTGATTCCTTTTTTTTTTTTTTTTGCAGTGGTGCTTACAAAATAAAAGCCTTTTGCAGTACTTCTTTTTTTCTACCATTACATTATCTACTTCCTTGGGAATATTTGAGTCTTTCAGATCATCCAGTACCTTCATTCTGCCCAGAACCCAAAGACAGACCTGTCACTGAAGAAGAAGGAATCAAACACCATTGAATCCTGCATTCTGACTGCTGTCTTGCAGAAAGCCTCAACCTGGCCCAGTTATCCTGGAAGCAAGTATGAGCAAGTTGATCACTCAGGGTCGTGTTTACAATGAAATCTCTTTGGTTTATTGCAACCATTACTGTCTGCCGGTAAAACAACTCTGGGTGGCTAGACCCAACTTCCCATTTCTGCAAACTATCTCATATTTTCACAGAATAACCTAGGTCACCAAAGTGAGTGGGTTTTAAAACTGGTATCTTTCAGAATCCCAACCATCCCCAGGATCTTAAATAATGAATTTGCTACAAATTGTTCCCATGTTGACACCAACTGCAGCTGTAAGACTTACTGAAAATACAAAATAAAGATAGGATTAGGAAAGGTGTCCGTTTCATTTGCCATGTTGTCAGACTTCTGGTTTACTCACTGATCGGACTAAAAATTTGAGTGAAATCACCAGGTGGTTAGGCATCTCATAACTCCTCTCTACCCTCCTCCAACCAAAATTCCTCCTTGGGGGCTAAAATCTTGAGGCTAACTCATCGTCACACTTGCACTAGAACAATTTACTGAAGGTAAGACACTGAAGTGTTTAAGATGTCTGTTCATTCCCTCTTCCAGACCAGACACTGCAAAGATAGTTAAATCTGCTACATTACTCTCATCAGCCCTCCAAAGACAAGTTTTCGCAAAAGGTGGGCTATGAGGGCCCTGGTTTTCCAATATTCTCCCAAGTTCACCCACCACCGGAAGTGGGTCCTTGGTTCCCAGAAGCAGCTCATCTAAAGCACTCCTACCTCACACCCTTTCTTGCTCATGTTTCACAGAGAATAAACATTGCTGCAAGACACATGGAAGTGTACGGGTTTCTGTGGGGAAATAGCTTTCTTCCCCTTGTGTGTTCTCATGAAAGGTCAGAGGTGTGTACGTGGCCACAAGAACAAAGAGCTCCAGCCTAAACAGCCATGTGCCATGAGAGTCAAGCAGAAGAGTTCCTCACCAGAGCTCCCCACCTTCCTCCAGATTTAGGAGTCAGCCAGTGCCACTTAACGAAAAAGTGGAGGGAAATTAAAAAACAGCATACGTTTAAATCCACTTCTAGATCCTTCAATTATAACTTACATTTTAAATCACTTTATCATATAAATATATTTGGTCGTAATTTGCAAGGTGAGAAGAAGTTTCCAAATCTAATTTGGCAAATCAGCTCTGAAAAGACATTCTGGAAGGCACCCCAGAAGTCACTTTATCCACGAGCAAGAGGCTCAAGGAGACAAACGTGGCTCATTTAAAAAACAAATGGGGATTTGAATTCAGAACCCACTTCCTGTTCCCACAGTTCTTACTGCCATGGCCACAGGGGAGAGGTAGCTGTCCTATCCACAGCTCACTCAGATGCATGCGATCCTGTGCCCTCAACCAAAAAATGAACACATTTCACCAGTGGATGCCCTGGAGTGAGCATAAGCCCGGAGACATGAATCTGCCATTTCTTTAGTGAATCTGAGCTCCCAGGTACCTCGCGGTGCAGGCATTTCTGAGTCAGTGGGTGAATGGAGGGATTTTCCTGGGTAATGGTGACAAGAGACAATTTACAACTTCTATTCTCACTGGTGTGAAACCCTAGCTCCTATGTAAACAGACCTTCCACTGTAACCGACAGACCTCAGCTGCTGATACTTTGATTTCCTTGGCCCAGGGAAGACTCTGATGGAAGTTAAGGAGTCTCTCCCCAGAAAAACATAATAAATTGCATATCATTTTGGAGGCCATATGTACCCCCTAAAGTCCATTCATGGACCTCCCCCAAAGTTACAAAAATCTAAACATGAGACCAAGTGAACTGGACAATTGTATGGATTTATTTTGCAAGCTGATTTTAGTTGCATCTGATGGCACTGTTTGATCTGGGCACCCATTTTTAATATCAAGGAATAAAGATTTTCCCCATTGGAACCATATTGCCGAAAGCAATTAAAATTCAACCAACCTCTAGCACCCGTACTCTCCCAGTCATTGTGCTGATGGTTATTCTTCTTATAGCTAAATAAATTTCAGGACTACGAGAACAGATCCCCACTTCTCTATAGCAGCTACTCCACTGGCTGGATAACTCAAGTTTAAACAATACTTCGAAATACACAGGGAAAGAAAGGAGAACTTATGGATGATTCAGTGCTACGATACAGTCCAGTGCAGGAGCCACTAACCATATCTGGCTGTTAAACACTCAAAATACGGCTAGCCTAAATTGAAATGTTCTGAGAAAATGAATTTAAAAGACTAAAAAAAAAAAAAAAGACCATAAACTATTTCAATGTTTATGCATGTTGAAATAATATTTCACATATGTTGGGTTAAATAAAATACTTTTAATTTTATCTTTTTACTTTAATGTGGCTCCTAGAAACATTTTAATTATATATGTGGCACATATTCCATTTCTATCCTGTAGCGCTGATAGAGACTATCAGGCATGCATGTGCAAAACCGCCCCGAGATCTCACCACATCGGAGGGGCAGTTCTGCAAGACAGCCGGCCTTTGCCACAGATGAGACTCAGATGATGAAATCCGCCCTGATGAGTGTAGAGAGGTGCTTTGAATTTGCATCCACCTGACGCCAGACCCCTCACCTGTCACCACTGTGCCTCCGTCTGCCTCTCAAGAAGTCACTTCAACTCTGTTCAAGTTCTGCTATTACTTGCAACCCACTCATGACTGCAATAAAAGAAACTGCTTCAAAATGACAAGCATTTTGCTCAGTTCCCTTTGGGTTTTCAATTACAGAGTATTCTAACTCTCCTGGCAAGAACGTATGACAGACGACACATAAAAAGACAGAAATTTGGGGCACAAATTAAGCTTTTCATCTTTTAAATGAAAACAGGAGATCCCAAGTCGAAAGAATCACAAATGTGAAGAAGGACGGTACACATTGCCTGGGGAATACTAGTTGGAGAACTAATTAGTATTATAAACTGAAGTATGAAAATTTACCAAATAATTATCTCCTCATAGCCTTAGAAGTAGGTTACCGGTCACTTGTTAGCAAAATTGCCCAAAACCAAGGAAGCAAACACAGTTGCACCATAAGCAACTGCAGTTACCAGCTTTGTTTGTTTCCTGATTGTTTTAAGCAAGTTAAGATTTCGGCAGAGCAGCAACTAATTAAAAAGAAATCACCAAAACCCGAGATAAGATGCAAGAATTCTCATGGCAAAAGCTGTAGTCTTCGATTTTGATTAAATGTGAATTCCCTAAAGCAGTTACAAAACAAAGTATGGTTCTTTGGGTTTCATCCAGTTGGGTTTTTCTGCTTAAATGATCCATTTTCCTCTAGCTTCCAGTTTCAGCTAATCCTGAAAGAGTGCCGCCCATGGGATCCTATGATTTGCCAGTACGTGGTTTTGCCTTTCAGTGGTGGAAAGCTGACCTCCGTGCACTTAGCTGCTTTTTTACAATGAAAAATGGGCTATTAAGGACTCTTACTTCAGTGGGGCTATTGCAGGGTACACTGGCTCACCAGCTTAGTGAGTCTTGCCAAAATCCTCAGAAGCCAAATGAAACTCACTAAATGAAAATCTGTTAGGATTAGGTTGAACCATGCGTTTAGTCCTCCTCCTTACCCGCCGCCCCAGACATGATGGGCTGGACTTAGCACTTTGAGGAACTGTTACTACCCCGGTGCTCTAGGAGCTACATCACAACCCAGCATGGGCGTGTTCAGCCAGTACTTTTTCTGGTCCCCGGGGTTTAAGGCCACAGTGAGTTCTCATAAAGCTTACAGTCTAGTGGGAAAGAAAATAATCATCCAGTCATCACACAAATACTTAAAAACAAAATGTCAGCGTGGTTAGAGCCGGGGAGGCGGTGGCTGGGAGAGCTAGTGCCACAGAGTTCAAGGAGAGTCTCCCAAAAAGTTACAGTTGAGCTGAAAGCCAATGGAGGAATGTGAGTTAACTAGGCAAAGGGAGTGGTCATATTCCAGACAGAGGAAACAGCATACGCTAAGGCCCTGAGGTGGGAAAGACGTGGCTTATTTGAAACAAACAAAAACCAAAGAAAGCAGTGTAGCTTATGCTCAGAAAACAGTGGAAAAGACCAGAGTGGTAGGAAAGAGTCCAATTCTCTACTTGACCATAAATACCCATTCCCTATGGCCAATATTTATTGAGCACCTAACATGTGCTAGAAGCTATACTAAATGTTTATGTGTGCTAACTTGTTTAAGCATAAGCAGCCTATGAAATGGGTGGAACTATCCTCTTTTGCAGATAAGAAAACAAAGATGACTTAGGGCAGCAACTTGCTCAAAGTGAAAGAGCCAAGGGGAAAGGTAAAACCGGTTCTTTCCAACCACTCTGTTTTTTGTTTTAAGGTACTAGAGTTTTATCACCAAATACCCTAAGCTGACAATCAGATAAAGTGATCAATGATAATGAAGCAAAACTTCTGGATCGCTGTGCTTAGAAATAGCGTTTCCATGACAGGGGGCTCATAGATTTTCACTTTGAGACACACTCGTATTTCAGCAGATGCCAGATGCTTGTTTGCATCTTAGCTGGAGCTTAAACAATAGAAATTGTATTTCTTACAGTTCTGGAGGCTGAAAGTAGAAGATCAGCGTAATCAGGTTCTGGTGACAACTCTCTTCCTGGCTTGTAGAGGGCTGTCTCCCCATCGTGGGGAGAGCAAGCGAGCTTTGGTCTCTTTCTCTTCTTTTAAGGACACTAATCCCTTGATGGGGACCCCACCCTCATGATTTCATCTAAACTTAAATACCTCCCAAAGCCTCAGTCTCCATTTATCCATACACTGGGGGTTAGGGCTTCAACATGCATGAATTTGGGGGTGGGGAGGGGCATACAAACTTTTAGTTGCTAAGAATCTACATGACCTTTGTTGATCATTTTGTGCCCTTCTCCAGCACAGGCATACATCATCTGTCTATAACCCTGTTGCTTCCCATTTCTATGTTACTGCAGATGATAAACTTAACAAGCTTAGTCCATTCACTTCTGCAGAGTTCACCAAGTTGACTATTGATAAGAATATATCTCCCTTTCCAAGGCTGCCTTTTCCATCACCCATCCTGAACACACAGATCAGGGGCTAAGAAAAAGCAAGTACCTTCCTCCCTTCCTTCCCAGCTAAAACCCTGCCTCCCAGGTCTTACCGCCGTCCGGAGATAAAGAACCTGACCTGATGAAATAGTCCCACTGAATGTATAATGAATGAGGCAATTTAAGCAGCTTTAGGGCCACACAGCTTCTCTGATTAGCCAGCCTTCGGAAACACCTCCCCTGAGTTATGACCCGCTGTGTGAACTAACGGGGTGACTCAGTATCAGAGGGTGTTTTTCTAACCCCTGCTGCCACTCATTCAGCTCTTCCTTCCGTAAGTGATCTCAAAGGTGTCCTAAGCAGAAGCCACAAGTTTCCAAAGGCACTAAACATCCACCTCCATCGAGAAGTTTCTCAGTGCTGATGAACCAGAAGCACAGAGGAGTTAAATACATCTTAATTGAATATAATCTAAGCCTTTCCATTTTCTGAGAAGTAAGCCTTTAAGACAAGGAACATGGGGTTTGCAAATGCCTCATATTTACCCAGAATGAATAAAACCCACCCATGGGGTTGTAGAGCAGAGTCTTGGGGAGAAGGGTATTGGTTCTAATGAAAAAATAATGAGTTTCTAAGAGCCACCTTCACCATGACCTGAGCCTCGTTACCAGCACTGATGGACTTAGTGACCTTAAGAACATGTTCATGCCCCCTCTCTGGATTCCAAGCCAACATTCTGAGGAGTACTTTGGTGAGGAGGCTTATATCTGACCATGTTTTGTAATCAACTTTTCAATCTTCTGGCTCTTTTTGACCCAGCCTTCTCAGGAATGCCAACTGTTTCTATTTTCTACTCCATTAACCTTCCTGCTTTTCCCACCTCTACACCAAGGTCACATCTCTAATATCTACCTAAGGTATCATGACCTGATTTCCCTTAAGAACAAGTACAATTTATAAACCAGGCTTGGAATTCACTCCTTCAATTAACATCAAGCATAACTCCAAAAGAAGCATAGAGTCATACAGTTAGAAACAAGGCCATATATAAATGTGTTTCTTAAAACGCACCAAAGCTCATGAACACTCAGCTTATGTAAAGAGGGAAGACCTGCAAGTCTGACGGATCTGCTACCAAGTACAATGAACGTGTTCAAGATCTTGCTACAGGGTGAGCCAGGACACCTGCCTCTCAGAGTAATGCTTTGGGAGATGTCAGCAGACAGAACTCTAAAACAAGCAGCCAGTAATTGGTATCATGCCAGATGCTTGTTATCTATCTTGGACACAGAGATCCCTTTAAAACTCCAAACAAAGTACAACATTTTGTATATAATTCAGGGGATTCACAAAACAATGTACTGTCTTAAGCAAAGTCATGACAAATACTGACTTGATCTCCTCGTCCAGAGAATCTCATGTCATCCTCATGACCTCGGTTTGGCAATGGATTCTTAGATAGGATACCAAATGCATGAACAACAAAAGACAAAATGGATAAATTGGGCTTCCTCAAAATTAAAAAACTTTGTGCACTAATGGACATTATTAAGAGAGTGAAAGACAACTTAAAGGATTGGAGACAATACTTGCAAATCATATGTCTGATCAGGGTTTAATATCCAGAGTACATAAAGTTCTCCAACCATATGTGATTGGGAGCCCACCTTAATCCAACTCAATGACAAGAAGAGAACCCAATTTAAAAATGGACAAAGGACTTCAGTAGAAGGTTCTCCACAGAAGATGTACAGGGGGCCAATAAGCACATGAAAAAATGCTCAACATCACTAATCCTTAGAGAAATGCAAATCAAAACCACAAGGAGATACAACCTCCTATCCACTAGAATGACTACCATCAAAACCAAAACAAAACAAAAACAAAATAACAGGTGTTGGTGAGGAGTAGAGAAATCAGAATATGTACATTACTGGCAGGAATGTAAAATGGTGCAGCCATTCTGGGGAAACAGTTTGGTGGTTCCTCAAAAATTTTATACACAGAATTACCATATGATCCAGTAATTTCATTTCTGGATATAAAACCAGAAAGACTGAAAGCAGGGACTTGAAAAGGTATTTGTAAACTAATGTTCATGTAAGTAATACTATTCATAACAGCCAAAAGATGGAAACTACACAAGGGTCCATTAAAAGATGAACAAACCAAATGTGGTATATGCATGCGGCAGAATATTTTTCAGCCATGAAAAAGGAATGGCGATCTGATAAATGTCGCAACATGGATGAACACTGAAAACATTATGCTAAGTGAATTGAGCCAAACATAAAGGCATAAATATGGCATCATTCCAGTTATATGAAATATCTAGAATACATAAATTCACAGAGACAGAAAGCCAAAATGTAGTTACAGGGGACCAGGGGAGAGAGAGGCACAGAATTATTGCTTAATGCGTACAGAGTATTCTGTTTAGAGTGATAGAAAAGTTTTGGAAAGAGTGGTTATGGTTATACATTATGAATGTAATTAATGCACTGAATTATGTGCTTAAAACGGTTGAAATTGTAAATTTTAGGATGTGTGTGTATGTGTATAATCATAATTAAGATCACAACTAAAAAATAATTTATGTCCTCTAACTCTCAAGCCAAATTCCCTTTGGCTTCTTGAGAGCATTGATTGTTGCAAGCGTTGTTGCGAACTATGTGCACTCCCTCAATCAGAAAATGAATATATACGCTGATTTTAATTTATTTGGGTTCACGCTTTTTGCAAAAGCAGTATTAGGCACCAGGTTGGTTCTGATCTGAGGTAGAATGGATCCAAGGCAAAATGAGGCCAGTGCCCCTTCATGTGAGCTGAGGATGCTTTTATTAATCTAGGTGCGGAGGAAATAAATTATACCAATGTCTCCTAGGCTTGCAGACAGCTCTCGCCTGGGCAGGGACTCACGCCTACCTTAGTGTTACAGATCAAATATTTGTATTCCCTAAAATTCATACGTTGAAACCTAACCGCCAAGGTGATGGTATTAGGATGTGGGGCCTCTGTGGAGTGATTAGCTCATGAGGACAGAGCCCTCATGAATGGGATTAGTGCTCTTATAAAAGAGGCCCCAGAGAGCTCCCTCCCCACTTCTGCCAAGTAAGGATACAATAAGACAGCCACATACAACACAGAAGAGGGCCTTCACTGGAACTCAGCCGCGCTGGCCCCCTGATCTTGACCTTCCAGCCTCCACCATGTGAGAAATAAATTTCTGCTGTTTTTAAGCCACCGAGTCTTTGGTATTTTTTTTTAATAGCAGTCAGAACAGACTAAGATGTTTTGTAGCTCTTATGAAATCAACAACTGCAAATGGTCCCAAATACCAAACATTCTTTCGAAAACTTCTGAGGGTGCCTAGTTGTAAGTTACAAAGACACTTTGGGCTCCACCGCAACTTGCAGGGGACAAGGGTCTATCTCCAGGCATGAAGTAGAGTTGGTTGGCTTGCCTCTTGTTGCCCTCGTGAGATTTCACAGCACAGAGTTCTCTCTAATCTAGAAAACCTAGGTACAACGATGGCTCCCGGCAAGAATGATCTCACTGCCCAGAGTCTAGGAACTCTTTTTAAAAGATTGCCCAGCAGCTTAAATGCCACGGGGTCTCCGATTGCAAAATCCTTCCTTCCTCCTAGCACCCATTCTCTACTTGTGGACACCTACCATTACATAATGCCCAGCTGTCTCTCTGTCTCTGACTCTTCGCTCTTGCACACTCACCTCCTTGGCACTCTCACCCTGTATCATAAAGTGCTGCGTTCACTGACGTAATCTGACTGAGTACATGAAGTTCTCATTGGGGACGACTTGTCTCCCCCTCACTCAGGTGCTACGTGTCCCTTCAGATTTCTCATGGATAATGGAAGTGGCTAAATTAAGAGGAGTATACGCAGGGAGGAAGAGCAATGAGAGGTTTTTTTCTTGCTGCCTGCTGGCCTTCCCTCTTTTAGGTATCTACGGAGCACCTACTATGTGCTGGTCCCTTCACTCTGCTAGGCCCCAGGGCTACGTTGGAGACAACGCAGAGATGATCCCCCTCGAAGTGTACCCATTCAGGAAAAAAAAAAAAAAAACTCAAGTAAACGAAGAAAGAAAAAGACTAGCAAATCATGATAAGGAAACAGGAATAGGTCTGAGAAGAGAATTATCCACCAGATCAGTGGTTCTCAAAGTGGGGTCCCTAGACCAGCAGCCCCAGCCTTACCTGTAGTATTGCTAGAAATGCAAATTCTTGGGCCCCACCAAGACTGCCTGATTTCAGACACTCAGGAGTCAAGGCATCTGTTTTACAAGCCCTCCAAATGACTCAGGCGCATGCTGAAGTTTGACAAACACTACAAATAAGCAGGGATTTTGACTACTTGGGTGTTGTGTTTTTTTACCTCTAATCCTCAGAACAGTTCCTGGACATACAGGACACTTCATAAAGTATGGTAAATAAATGAACAATGGGGGGGGGATACAATACTTTAAGCTGGGTTATCAGAGAAGACCTCTCTAAATATTTAACCTGAGATCTAAAGTTTGAGCAAGTTGAGCAAGACTCAGCCATGCAAAGAGTGTGGGTAAGAATGTTCTAAGCCAACTCTAAGAGCCAAGTGCAAAAGTCCTGGGGTAGGAAAAAAATTCCGTCAGAACCAGACAAGCCATGCTTTGCAGGTCAAGAGTCCCATCTCTGACTCTGGAATCCAGAGTCTCACTTCTCCAAGGAACGCAAGACTAGGTCTCCTCTGAGCTTCACTAGCAGACGAAAGACCTGACCTCTCTGTGAGCATGACCGCCTTTCTTGTTCGGGTGTGCCCAGAAAGCCCACCATGCAGCGCCATGCTGCAGACATCTGCAGGCCATCATTGGCAGAGCCTGCTCTGTTCTCCTGTCAGAATGACCTCTCCGTGACCCTGGACAAGAAGGCTCCCAGGTGTCACCCAGTAAGCCAGGCTGGAGAACCTGGTAGTGTGCAGCAGCTGCAACTTTCACCAGGGCATTCTGAAGCTAGCCCAGTCCTCATCATTTCCACCATGAACAAAGCATGCTCCCAGACACATTCAAGGGGGCATCGTAAGGAGGGCAGCAAATGAGAGAAAGCAGTGACGAACGCAGTGGTAATGATTCACGCTGCCTGGAGCCAGGGGAAGGGGTTGGGACAAGTTAATGCAGATACTTCAGCATCAGTACCCAGCCTAGTTCCAAGTGTGGCAGTTCACAAAGCTGGCAGCCAGGCAGACATGGAAGAGGCAGCTCTCCTCTTTACCTGCAGCACTTACCTTCATCAGCAAGAAAAGATACAAGTTTTCCTCTAATTAGGCCCATTGGGAACATTTCTTTGATGTCATTTTTTAATGTTAAAAATTAACGGAATATTAAGAGATACTTTTTAAAATTTAAGAAGTAAAAAAAATTGTGTTGGATGTCTTTAAGGTACCCACAATTTTTGCACTTAGAGCAGAAGCTTAGAATTCAGGTAAGAGGTCAGCAAACTAATTAAAGATCAGATAGTAAATATTTTAGTATGTATGGGTCAAGAGACAAAATCAAGACTGTTAACTGGATACTTATATAAGAAGAGAAAAAATAGAGCGCCTGACTGGCTCAGTTGGTAGAGCATGTGACTCTTGATCTCGGGGTCATGAGTTCAAGCCCCACAGTGGGCACAAGCTTACATTTGGGGTAAAAAAAGGAGGGGAGGAGAGAAAACAAATTTCCGTTATTTTTTATTGATGAATTTCCAAGTATGTAAGCGCTACCATTAGTAATATGGGCCTACTAATGAGAAGAATGCAAGGATGGTGAGACATTTTGCTTACCTGGGGTTCAAAGTTAGTGTTCCTGTCATCACGCTGACTCCAAATACTTATGGTAGAACTATTCTTAATTCATGGGCCATACAACAACAGGTGCAGACTGGATTTGGCTCATGGGGCACAGGTTTCTAACTCCTAGCTTAGGCCATGCATTGGTCAAGGTTCTCCAGAGAAACTGAACCAATGGGATGTGTGTGTGTACACATACGTATCTTTGGGGGGCGGGTACTAATTATAAGGAATGGGCTCACGTGGTTATGGAGGCAGGCAAATCCTAAGATCTGCAGGGTGAGTGGGCAAGCTGGAGACCCGCGAGGACAGGTGGTTTGGTTCCAGTCCAAAGGCTGACAAGTTGAGACCCAGGAATTTCTACTGTTTCAGTTCAAGTGTGAAGGCAGGAAAACAGCTAATGACCTGGTACAAAGACCATCAGGCAATAAGAACTCTCTTACTTGAGGACGGTGAGCCTTTTTGTTCTACCCAAGACTTCAATTAATTGGACAAGGCCCACCTACATTGGTAAGAGCAATCTGCTTTATTCAATCTACCACTTCAAATGCTAATTTCATCCAAAAATGCTCTCACAGAAGTGCCCAGAATGATGTTTGACCAAATATCTGAGCACATCATGGCCTACCCAGTCAAGCTGACACATAAAATTAACCATCACCATCCACACTTAAGGACTCCTCACGAGACCATGATTTCAGAAAACATGGCTCTTTCTCCCTCCCTGTAGCCCCAGCTGCCAACAAGCAACCTGGCAAACTGCTTTCCTCAGGCCGTGAGGGTGTGAGCGGCCTTACCTACACCCGCACAGGCACAGCTCCGAGAGGGAGGTGGAGGCTCTGGTTCTGTCGGATGAGGCCTGAGGTGTCCCTAGAGATGCCCCCAGTGCCTGCATGCCAGTCATTCTCAGGCACACCCCTGCCTCTGGCATTCCCTGAGGGGCCATTTCTCCCCTCCCCCAGCACCCCATCTTTTAATCCCTGGTGGAAAAACAACTTCCTGGGTATGTAGTGTTTACAGACATTTCTTTAGGCCCTATTTTTGACTTTTACCCAATGCAAGCTCTTCTAGACTTCCTGCCCTAACTGCTCTAAAAGACTCCCCCAACAATCCACCAGCATGTTCTGTGGGATGGCCAGGCTGTGATGGTACAAGAGCCTCTGCCAGGGACAGAGCAAATGCATTCACCCTTGATTTTTCTATGTGGCCTCTGCCTACCTCCCTGATATTGGATTCCCCTTGGGGGAAGAATTCCTCTTTGTGCAGGCGAAGGCACTCCCTGAGCCTTGGATGGCACTATTTGGTTTCATGCTAAGGCCCAGAGCCAGTCTCTCCTGGTTCTGACCAGAGACAGCTCTTGCTGAGGTCATGACCATTTGATACAGACCTTGGCCAGCACCCAGAAGACACACCCAAGAGGTAACACCCCAGGAGGCTGTAGAACATGGGTCATTTTGGCTTGGTCTTTTACATTCCTTCTATGTTTATTAGTTGCCATTTCTTGCAATGCAACCCTCCTTCATTTTATTCTATTGAGCTAATATTTTTTTAATTCAATGTTATATAAATAATAACTGTCATCTTTTTTTTTTACCATCTTAACCATTTTTAGGTGTGCAGATCAGTGTCAGGTATGTTCATTGTTGTGAAACGGATCTCCAGAACTTTTTTTCATCTGTAACACTGAAACTCAATACCCATTAAACAAGAACGTGCCTTGCCACCCTCCCGATGTGGGGCCTGTTAATCCCCCTTCTACTTTCTGTCTCTAGTTGAGGTACCTCATAAAAATCAAATCCTACAGCATTTATCTTTTTGTGACTATCTTATTTCACTTACTATAATGTCTTCAAGATTCATCCATATTATAGGATATGTCAGAATTTCCTTTTTTTAAGGCTGAACAATATTCCATTGTACATATACATCACATTTTCTTGATCCATTTATCTGTCAACAGACTGTGGAGTTGCTTCTGCCTCTTGGCCCTTGAGAACAGCACTGCTGTGAACATGGGTGTGTGAATATCTCTTTGAGGCCATGCTTTCAACTCTCAGATGTATATCCGGGAGTGGAATTGCTGGGTCATATGGTGGTTATTGTCTTAATTATCTGAGGAACCACCACGCTGTTTTCCCCAGCAGTTGTACAATCTTAAAATCCCACCACAGTGCTGGAGGGCTCCAATTTCTCCACATCCTGCCCAAAACTTATTATATGTCTGGTTGAAGGTGGCCATCTCAATGGGGTGAGGTGATACCCCAATGTAGTTTTATCTGTCTCTATGAGTATGAATTTTAATTGTGGGCCCAGTTCCCACCTATGTGTGTTCTTGGTCCTCAGCACTCTTAATTTATTTCCTTGTCTGTGATTTAGGATATTAATACTTACTCCAATCACTCATCCATTTGTTAAAGAGATATATGCTGAACACTTATGGTAGGTTAAATGTTATTTGATGAGCTAAGGCTACCAAGTGAACAAAACAGAAAACAAATCCTTGCCCTCTTGGAGCTTACCTTACCTTCCTACCTCTTTATTGTCCATAAACCTGTTGTTTATGGACAATAAACAACAACAAAAAAGAAAATCATAGAATGCTTTTGATAATAGGTGCTGCAGAGAAAAATAAAGCAAGGAAGGGGTAAGGTAGGGAGATACTGTCATTTTAAACAGAATGGTCAACAAAGGCCTCATTGATGATGTGTGCCATTTGAACGGAGCTAAGAATGAGGAGGGAGGACTGTGGGTATGGGATGAGTGGTAGGCACACCAGGCAGAGGAGACACCAAATGCAATGGTAAGTTCAAGGAACAGCAAGAATGCCTGTAGGGCTGGAGCAGGAAAACAGGAGGAAAGGAACTGGAATTCTGTCAGAGAAATGAGTGCAGGTGTCAGGAGGAGTTCGTCAGGAGTCTAAGGGGAGTGGGGAAGTTCTATAAGGATTTAATGAGATAATTTATATAAACTTGCTTGATGCTTTATAAGCATTAAACAAAGGAAAAATACAAAATGTTTGATGTTCCTGCTGATGTGTAAACCACAGCCTCCCACAGGTCTTGGCAAGGTAGTGGCAACAGCCCCCTTGCTCCAGCTTTCCATCAGGAGTGGAGGATGCCATGGTATCATCACTACTCTGGTGTTCCCTAATGCTCAATGTTATGGTTCAAACTGGGTCCCCCCAAATTCATAGGTTGAAGTCCAGACCCCCAGCCCTTCAGAATGTGACCTTATTTAAAGACAGAGTCTTTACAGGGGTAATCAAGTTAAAATGAGGTGAGCTCTAATCCAATCTGACCGATGTCCTCATGAAAAGGAGAAATCCAGAGTCAGACACGAACACCGTGTGCAGATGAAAGCAGAGAACAAACCAACACATCTACAAGTCAAAGAATGCCAAAGATGGCCAGCAAGTCACCAGAAGCTAGGAAATGGACGTAGAATAGATTTTCTCCCACAGGTCTCAGAGGCAGCCAAATCAACCTACGTCTTGATCTTTGGACAGCTAGCCTAAACAGTGAGAGAATAAATATCTCTTGTTTAAACCACTCAGTGTGTAGTACTTTGTCATATCAGCCCTAATGAACTAGCACACTCAAGCATACAACAGGGGCAAAATGTCTACCTGGCTTTCCCTTTATGGGGAAGTTTCCTAATGCTCTTGGTTTCTTTCAAATAGGATCACTGCCTGCTTTTTTGAAGTGGCTATTTTCAAAAATAAAATCAGAGCCAGTTTCAAAAGAGGCAAGTACAGACCTACCCCTGGGTCAGCAAGTGGGAAGAAGACGAGGCAAAGACAGGAAGCAGACAGCCCAGATTCCCAATGACAGAAGAACAAGAAGGCACAGGAGAACCGGGATTTCAGGAGCCAGAAGAGCCGCTTGACTCAGACCTGCCCCAGAGTTCCTAGAAAGGTAGGGGGCTGGAGCAAGAGGAGGTTATGCTCCCCTCACCTCTGATCCTGGAAGCCTAAGTCCACTACTTAAAGGCCTAAGAAGCTAGGCTGAGAAGACATCTCATAGAACCCCAAAGGGTGCACACAATGTGGTAGGGAAGGAGGGAGAGCCAGTGAACCTCCACAAAGAGAACTCATGCAGCCACCCCTTAGCGAGGTAATTGGTGGTAAAGGTCAAATGCTTTTCAAGAACTCTTATAAATAAAAGCTACAATTAGGGTTCAATTCTGCTCAAAGGGTCAACAGCATAATCTAGAGTATTTTCCAGGACAGATGCTAATAAGTGTTAATAACACAAATAGTCATACACACACACACACACACACACACACAATGTCCTTCATAAAAATGGTGGATTAAACTATGTGGAAACAGTTTCTTGACTACAGGTTGTTTTAGTGACTTTGATATGACAAGGGACTTTATGAGTCTCCAAAAAAAGAAAGAAATATCATCTACAGAGACTCCAGTTTTATTTCATTGCAATCTTTTTTTCTTCTTCTTGTATTTCTTTTCACAATACCCAATCAATCACATCTCTGAGAACAACTCACTAAGAAACTTAATTGGGAAATGCTGGTAATAAACTTTGAATTATGGATAATTTTAGAGACACCCACAGAAGAGAAAGCAATAAGTCAACCAATATTGAGTTGGCCAGAGCCAAGGCCCACAGCACCTTGCAAAGAAAGAAAAAGTGTGTCACTGCCATTTTCTTTTAATAGGACTCTCTTTGGAGTAGAAATTGCTGGAATTTACCAGAACCATCTTCCAGCTCTCCTGCACCAAAGAATCAAACTATCATTTAAAGATCTGTTAGGCAGTAAAGCCAAGCAATTATTTGAAGGACAAAAGCTCAAAAAGCTTAAAATGTGATTAGCTTTGCTGATAAGAGCATGGCGTTGAGGTGACCATAAATTGTTGATAACAACATTATGTAGGCCTATCAGCTGGTGCAATGGAGTCAGAAAGCAAATAGAAACAGAACTCTTTCTTATTAGTTCATTAAAGATCCCTTCCAGCCGAGGGCACACAGATAAGGATCTCTACCTGGAAGTCTCAACAAGAGAGTCACACAGGTTTTATCAGGGCCTTAGGTCATGCAGTCTTAGATTCATAGAGATGGAAGCTGGTTCAGCCTAACCTTTTGTCTCTAAAGTTAAAGAACCACAGCCTAGTGGAGCTCAGTGGTACTAAAGGTCACACAGAGGGTTCATGGAAGACCAAGAGTTCGAAAGAGCCAGGCCTTTTACTTACACCCCAGGGCTTTTATCTCTCCACCATCTTTTCTTGAATGTGGTCCCCAAGGGTGTAAAAGTCAATTAAATTCAAGGAGAACATGTCAGATGTCTGGGAGCAGGTACATACTTAGAGAATAGCAATAACAATTTCTCAACATTTACCCAACACCTAAGATGTGCCAAGCATTGAGCTAAAATTAGAATCTCAGCTGGCTCTTAGAAAACCCTCTGAAATATGTGCCTTCGCACTAGCAAGGATATCAACCTTCAGCAAGGCTCAGTGACCCATTCAAGTCCCACTCAGAGCTGGGGTGCACCCTCAGGGCTCACCGCAGAGCCAGCCCTCTTTGCCACTATCTACATGGCCCTCTGAGTACTCATGACATTAAGGGCACCACTTTAAATAAACAAGTAAATGTCTTTTAGGATTTCCTTTTGCATTTAAGGATAGTCCTAAAACCAACAGCATGAGGGAGAGTAACTTCATGAGGTCACTTTGCCTCAGCCCTGGGTCTCAGCAAGAGACCACCCACACCATCCCCCAAACAGTTCCTTTCTTTTCCTCGTACTTGAGTGAGAGCCAGTTTACAGTTTCCTACACAAGAAAATACTCAAAGAAACATTTCCATGTTTTCCTAAAAGCCAGAGCACAGTTGTCTGTTTATTTACAGAAATAGGATTATAATTTCTGTAACCTTGTTTTCCCCCTAAAAAACGATACTGCAGACATTCTCCCATACCCATGAATAAATAACTGCATCATCACTGTTCAGAAGTGCAGAATGTACCGCCACATGGGTGCACGTGCATTCAGTCACACCATGGAAAGGGCCATCTAAACTGTTGCCCGTGTGTGACTATCACAACCAGCCCTGCAGTCAACTTCCTAACAGAACCATCTTTGCACTTCTGTGCAAAGTTATAAAATACTTTCTTTCATTATCTAACCATCCCGCATGAGGTACTGCAAAGTCCTTTTTTATTTTGAGATGCCATTTCCAAGAAGGTTATGCCAAGTGCTATGACCCTGGCTGCATAGAGCGTGTGAGGAACATGCCTTCGCTTGACAAACATGGAGTATCATTGACACAATGGCTGACTGTTAAAATGGGGGGGGGGTGGTACACAACGTCGGAGCCACCAGCATTTTTCAGCAGGGCCCCTGCCATAGTCTTTTAACTGGTCTCCCAAATTCAATCTTGTGCATCCTATGTGTGCTTCCTCCTGGAGGCAGTCAAGATGGTCTCTTAAACACAAATGTGGTCATGTCCCCATTCAGCCTGAATCCTACTGATAGCTAGCACAATGCCTAGGATGTGGAAGATGCTTCTTGTGATGGAAGTAGGGATAAAAAGAGAGAGTGGAGAAGAGGAAGGGAAGAGGAAGAAAGGGAGATGGGGAGGGAGAAGGTGGGGAGTTAGGTTTTCCACTGGTATTTTCCAGGCAAATGAGAAAAGAAGGGGAAGAACTTAAAATAGTGAGGCAGGAACTATTGGTCAGGAAGTATTTTATTATCTTGAACTTGCTCTAAGCTCAGCCACTGGATGAATATTTGTCAGATGCCTATTATGTACCATGCAACTGCTCTAGAGACCAGCGATACAGCAGGTAACAATTCAGGTGAGGTCCTTAGTTTTTTGGAACTCGTGTCCCAGAGGAACGGGAGAGGAGAGAGCAAATAAACAATGAACAAATATCTGAACAGGACAACTTCAGGCTGGAAAGAGCATTCAGAAGTCCATAAGGGAGGTCAGTCATGAAGAGTAAGAGAGGACACTGCTACTTCCAATGGGGTGGTCAGGGAAGGCCTCTCTGAGGAGGTGACATAGGAGGAGACAGCAACAACAAGAACAAAGGACTGGGTGAAGTAGAGGTGATTTTTAAAAATAAGATGGCGTCAATTTACTTTGAAGCTGAGGTAAATCTTTCCAGTTGGCAGGAACAAAATGTTATAGGAATGATCTCCTCAGTACATGGATTCATTTCCTGTGACTGCCATAACAATGCACCACAAACAGAGTGGCTTAAAACCACAGTAAATTATTGTCTTATAGTTTTGGAGGCCAAAAGTTTTAAATCAAGCTTTTGGCAGGGCCATGCCCCCTTGGCAGGCGCTAGGGAAAGATCTGTTTCACGCTTCTCTCTCTCTCTCTCAGTTGCTGAGGCTCATGAGCTCCTTGGCTTGTAGATGCATCAGCCAGGCCTGACTCCAGCGCCACAGGACCATCTTCACATTGTCTTCTCTCTGTATATGTCTGTCTCTGTGTCCAAGCTTCCCATTTATAAGGATACCAGTCCTACAGGGTTAGGACCCACCTTGATAATCCCATTTTAATTTAATTACCTCTGTAAAGACCTCTCTAAATAAGATCATTTTGATCACATTTTGAGGCACTGGTTTTTCGGGGGACACAATTCAGCTCATCATAGTATTCATGAGTCAAAAACAGCCTTGTGATGTAGAGAAGCCAATCAGATACAATTTTAATATCAATAAGAATCTGTATGATTTTAAGTGCAGAGGTCTATCAAGTTCAAGTATTTTAAAGGTCAGAGAACTGCAAAATCTCACAGAGTCTGAGTGGATCTGTAGGATCAGTAGCCTGGGTTATGGAGACCTTGGTATAGACTAACAAATATACAAAGTGTGCTAAATCAGGTACATGACATGAAGCTAATCTGCATTCCAGCTGGCATATCTGGTCACTGGGAAACTTTAGGAACCTGAGAAATGAGCTCACATTTGGTTGGAGAAAGGCAGACCCCCAATTTTTGAAAAGGCATCTGTTACCTAGGTAAGCATCTTTTAAATAAAGATTTAGAATTAAGTAAAGGAATGTCTGCGAGCAACAAACCCATATGACTTTTTTTACACTAGAAAATCTGAGCCTGGGTGGCTCAGTCGGTTAAGCATCTGCCTTCAGCTCATGTCATGACCCCAAGGTCCTGGGACCGAGCCCCCACATCAGGCTCCGTGCTCAGTGGGAAACCTGCTTCTCCCTCTCCCTCTGCCACTCCACCTGCTTGCACTCTCTCTGTCAAATAAATAAATAAAATCTTAAAAAAAAAAGAAAATCTGTGCTTATTTTCTTACAGAAATTTTTTGAGAAAAGTAAGTTTGATTGAGTTAATAAAACACCCTTATAAATTCCTGTTTGAGATACACACTCAACTAACTCAAGCTTGCAATTGTGATCTATTTTCAAAACAGTATTATAACATTTAAGAGATCTTAAGACTCACCATATTTATATAAGGTCAATTTATTAGAGTTATATGAACTGCTTGAGTACTCGGCAAGTTTTGAAAACTCATACAATTTCCACAGTCACCAAAACACAGAAAGAGCCCAAATGTCCATTGACAGATGAATGGATAAAGAAGACATGATACTGATAGACACACACGCGCACACACACACACACTGGAATATTACTCAGCCATCAGAAAATGAAATCTTATCATTTGCAACAACAGGGATGAAACTAGAGGGTATTATGCTAAGCAAAATAAGTCTATCAGAGAAAGTCAAGTATCATATGATCTCACTCATATGTGGAATTTAAGAAACAAAACAGAGGATCATAGGGGAAGGGAGGGAAAAGTAAGATGAAATCAGAATGGAGACAAACCATAAGAGACTCTTTTTTTTTTTTCAGCAACAGTATTTTTATTTGTAAATCATGCAAAGGCCTATGAAATAGGTTTTCTTAGAACAGACCCATCTTGGCTAACTCAGTGGCACAATTCAAAAGTGAAAAATTAAGATATATTCTTTGTACAGAAGAGTCTTTAATAAACCCAAGGAATGTTTTCCACCAAGATACAAACTAGACCCTAGTTTTGCACGCAAAGGCTGATGACTTTTATCACACACCAAGATTTGCTTTAATAGTTAAGGGACAGCAGTCAGGCTAGCAAAAAGTCACCAAGACAACAGAACATTTCCATGAGAGTAGTCATTTATTAACTGGCCAGATTACAAAAATAATCATGGCAGATACCTTAGTTCATCCTTCTAATAAGCCTATTGATCTGGTCTTCCCTGTTACCAGCATCTCCACCTTCTACAAAATGGGTGGTCTTTTTCTTCATTCCCCCTCGTGGAGAAGATAATTTGAAGGGCCATAAAAAGTTGTTTGCTTCTTTGAAACGTTTTCCAACAGTATAGATCTCGTGAATCAGATCCTCCATGCAGATGATGCCATATTTACCAAGAGATCGGGCAATCAATGTGTTATCTGTCAGGGCAATTCGCTTCTTGTTGATTTTGCCATAACCACGCTTGTAGATCAATTCATTCACCGACTTCAGATTTGGGTACCCCCATGCTATATAAGGTTCCACAATCCTTAGCATGTTAACTGAAGCCTTGTTGAGCTTAACAAAGGTGCCATTGAAGATCTGGCGAAGGCGAAGAAGCTGCAACACCTTTCGAACCTTTGGGCTCACACCATTGATACCTCTGATCCTGATGACAAATGCCAATTTGGTTTCCACAGGTACGTAGAAGTTGCCAGCTTTTCTTGCCATCCTTGCCATTCGAATCTCAGTTCTGTACATCTGCCTATATTCCTTGTGGTAATGCTTAGCTTTTTCATAGATGAGCTTCCTTCTTCCTTCTTGCCTTTCGAAGCATCTTCTGAGCAAACTTCTTCCTCAGACGCTTGATCTTCAACTCTGCGAAATTCCTTCGCTTCTTCTTAAGGGTTTCTGGCACAGCAGGAACCTTCTTTTTCTTCTCTTCTGCACCCTCCATGGTTCCAGCCGGAAAAGAGGCACCATAAGAGACTCTTAACCATAGGAAACAGACTGAGGGCTGCTGGAGGGGAGAGGGCAGGGAGGTGCGGTAACTGGGTGATGGGCATTAAGGAGGGCACATGATTAATGAGCACTGGGTGTTATATACAACTGATGAATCACTAAACTTTACCTCTGAAACTAATAATACACTATATGTTAATTAATTGAATTTAAATAAAATAAAAAGAACCACTCCAAAAGAGCCAAAAAAGAAAAAAGAAAAGAAAACTCATACAACTGAATAAAATGAAGTTCTTAAAAGGGAAATTGAATAGTCAGCTAATAAATTAAGTTTAAAATATTTAAAAAGCCTTAATTAACTAAGTTTAATAAATGAGCTCAAATAGTGAACACAATCTCCTTTAATGAGATTGCTAAACTGTGAGATTTCTAAATAGGATAATGAGATTTAGAATTTGGAATTAAGAAGTGTGAGGAAAAATTGAAGTGTAATTTTAATAGAGTATTTTTTTTTAAACTACTGAATAGTAGTGCCCTCCAGGATGTCACAAAACTCACATTAATGCAAAGAAACAAACCCCCTAAGCCCAAAGATGAGCACAGAAATAATAGAAAATCAACTCTTGTTTTGCTGTGTCAGAGTCCTTAAAATAGGACGGTTGCTTGGTGGGGGGTGGGGTGTGTGTGTGTGTGTGTGTGTGTGTGTGTGTGTTTTCCTTTTTCATTTGAGTCACTTCTTTTTTTTTTTTTTTTTCATTTGAGTCACTTCTTACGCACTTTCCTCACGTCAATCTAATGAGCAGGAGGACTCTTTCCCTTGCTAGATACTCTGCGAGGCTAGAGAATCTGTAGTCACCAGCCACATGCTTTCGATTTGGGATTGGGAGTCACCCCACTGCCTCCCAACAGCGTGGCCTTTCTCCTAGACAGACGGCCTTCCCAGGCTGGAAGCGACCTTGAACTGTGTTTTCTACCCGCAGGACGGAAGTTGCAGGCTGGCTGAGTGGCCTGGCTCTGATCACACTGGCTGACGGTGGGTAAGTCAGCGAGAAAGCTCATTTTCTCCCAGGCTCTCTGGCCTGAGTGGCTGTGTTGGCAGCATTCTGGGCCCAAATGACACAGAAGTGCCATGGGTCTAGCCAAAGGACCAAATGAGTGACAAGTCCAAGCCCTAACTTATGTGCCCTCCAGAAAGGTCAGCCCACAGCCTGCGTCTCACACACAGCTCTTGCAGTGTCTGAGCAACTGTCAGGGGAGAGGTAAAAACTGGTTGACTTTAAGCCTTGAAGAGAGGGGATTAATCCTAACAAATGGGGTGGGGTGGGGGCTTTGGAGAATGACCGGGATGCATTAATGGTGTGTCTCTGCACACCGAGGCACAGTCTTTATGGCCCTGCTAGGGCAAGGATAAACCACGGGCCCCATAATAGCTCCCTCCAAAGGGTTATGATAATCCTAACTGTTGTCTGAGCTGAGCGAGTAACAGTGAAAATGGATGAAAAGTATATGTTTATGTCCTTCCTATTAAATCCAAAGCTATAAACACAAGGCACTAAAGTTGATAGAAGCACTGACAAATGCCTCCTTTGGAAGAGCACCAAGAAGGTTAAAACAACAAAGAAAAAGGCAACAGCTCTTGGCCCTGGAGTTTCTCATCTAGCTCTCTCCCTGCCGCTGCCCGTCCCTCCACCTGCCTTCGGTTTAACTTCAAAAATACACTGCGGGGGTGGAAGGAGAATGTGCAAGAGGAGATCCTTCTCTTTCTGGGCTAGGAGCTTTGCTCTGAGGTGACCTTAGGGCCGCTCCTGCTTCCTGACACTCCCCCCAAAGTGTCACCCACGTGTACTCCAACAGTATCCTGCTCTCTAGCTAAAGGGGAAACCCCTGTTTGCCCCTACACACTCCGAAGTGAGTGTGTAATTTAGAATTTCTCCGAGTTTCTCGGAGAAAATATCCAGGGCTGAGATGAGGATGAGACAGGTGACATGCACACGTGGGCTGCAAAAATAGAAGGGGGCGGCGAAAAACCAATAATAAGGATAAATAACATTTTAATGCAATCCTTTTGAAACATGAGAAGCATCAAACTACAGGCCCTGTGTTGGTCACCTGTTTTTGTAAATAAAGTTTTATCGGAAGCGCAGGGCCGGGATGAGGCGGGGTGCTGCACCTGCAGAGTCGCATCCTATCGTTATTGGAAAAGTTGATAAAATCATGGATTTTGATGTTTTAAAAATATTAAAATACCGGGGGGCCTGGGTGGCTCAGTCGTTAAGCGTCTGCCTTCGACTCAGGTCGTGATCCCAGGGTCCTGGGATCGAGCCCCGCATCGGGCTCCCTGCTCCGCGGGAAGCCTGCTTCTCCCTCTCCCACTCCCCCTGCTTGTGTTCCCTCTCTCGCTGTGTCTCTCTCTGTCAAATAAATAAATAAAATCTTAAAAAAAAATTAAAGTACTATTTATCTTGATTACTGAGCTTTTTGGCACCCCCTTAGATTCACCCCAAGGGAGTACCTCACACTGCTTTTCCTGGTCCCAGCCCTGCAGAGCTCGCCTCCCAACCTGGCCACGGTTTTCCCAGAACTTGATATTACCCTTACTATTTACAGACACTGTTCTAAGAACTTTGTTAATAGATGTATTCTCTCATTGAATTCCCCATTTTATGTGTAAGCGGAGGCCCAGAGAAGTCAAGGAACCTGCCGTCAGTCACACAGCTGGTCAAGTAAAGGAGCTGGGATTCAGGGGATCAGCCACCACTCCCTTCGCCCTCCCTGATTTTTTTTTTTTTTTGGTCTCTTCTTTTCCATTTGTAAATGTATTCTCTCCACTCTCTCAGCACACGGTGATTTCTTAATCCAATTTAGCCAGCCTTTATACTGATAAGTTATTTCTACCGTCAGACACAGATGGCTTTATAAGAGACCAGCCAACTAAGTGCACTGCCTAAGAATGCAATAAAACTTGTTTTTCTAACCAGCTAGATTGGTTTATGTGATGAGATAAATATTGTGCTGAGAGCAACTCCCAGCCCATCTCAGGGAGAGGGCTGTTGCCCCACTTGGGCTGGTCAGGAACACATACACCCCCTTTCCAGGATGCTCAGGAACCAAGGGCGCCTGGCAGTGGCTCCTTCCCCTTGTGTAAACGCAGATATTCTTGCTTGCCCAGCAGGCCTGGAATTGGCTGCCCAGGGTCACCCCCATCCTGTGCTCCCTCCTTGAGCGGTTGCCACAGACACTATCAACTCTTCCAGCTCCTATTTCTCTTCTGGAGAAGGAAGGATGCCGGTGATGGGCTCAGCAGGGTAATAGCAGGTGGCGTCTTCAGAACAGTTACAGTGAACCATGGTTATCGTCCTCGCTGCTAACATTTATCAGGGCCTTGGTGGGCAGGACAGGGGGGTGTCCCCCTTCTCCCCATGCCCAGGGCTCCATGTATGCTACCCCCACTGAATAGGCTTCCAGGACAGCATTGCTCCAAGCGTGGTGGGCAGACAGCCACGAGCACATCGCTGGTGACGCCACGGGAGGAGACGGACCGAGCCACTCCGACTCCGGGACTGCAGAGCCTGGGGATCGGCACCTGTAACAGGAACCCCGGGCTACTTAGGTGCATCTCAACTGGGAAACCCTTACTCATCACGCCCATTTTAAAAATGGGAAGAGGGAGGCTCAGAGAGGTTATGTCTTCTGTCTAACGTCAAATCTAGATGGGGCGGGTCCCAGCTCTGTCCGACCCCAAAGTGCAAGCACTTCAGCCCTGGCTCTATGGCATTTTTATTGCTGCTCAGCCGGTCCCTTGTCAAATTCACCAACACCATCCCGAAATGTTTTCGGTTTTGTGGGAGTCACCCTACGAGAATCACTGTGCAAGTGAGTGATTGTTTTATGCTGCCTGGGAAGAAGAACCTGGGAAAAGGACTTGGGGACAGGGGGTTTATTTGGGAAGCGATCTCAGAAAACAGGAGAGAGCGGGCAGGGAGCGCGAGGCACAGGGGAAGAGAAAGCCAATGTAAGTGGGGACTGTCACTGGTACTCCAGTGAGCATCGGGGGCTCCAAGCTCCTAGGACCTCCTGAGCAGATGGCATGCCTCCCAGAAGTGTCTGGAAAGGTGGGAGGGCTAGGGCATTCCAGCTCCCATCTCCCTTTGGTTTAAAGGGTGGCTCCAGAGGCCTTAACACACATACACACCTGTGTGCATGCCTGCCTACAGATGCTTCTGGGCGCCGGGTGTGCCCGCTGAATGAGCTCCCATGGGAAGGCCCTGCGGTAGAATGCAGAGATGGGTACCCTCGAGGTGGAACGTGTGGCTCCAGGTGCACCTGAACTTGCGTGGAACAGCCCTTGTGGCTTTGGCTGAAACCAGAAGCTGGTTGAGGGGATGTGACTTGGGGACCAGAGTTCCCTGCTACCCTGATAGACTGAATTCATTACTATTCCTGTCAATCAAGAAGATAACACAGGGAGATGACACAGCATGTTGAATAATCCACAAACCATGTGAGGGTGTGCTTGGCAAACTGGTCCTTCGCAATGGAAGACAAACTAAAGATGAGTTTGTCCTCCCACACCTGTTGCTCTTGGTTTTGCTTCCTGCTGGAAATCAAGACAGACTCTTCTCCGAAGACAAAGGAGATTGTATTCCACCTGCCGGCTCCACACGGGCACTTAAGCACTTGAACATGTTTGCCAGAAACAACACTACCACCGTGCTGGCTGGTCTCACTGGAGACTCATGCTTGCAAATCTCAGGAGGGCATCGAGAACTCCCAAGCCAATTGCACCTCTCTGGTATGTTCTCTTCCCCAGTGTCTCCATGGCTCTTTCACACCTTCTCCTCCTTCTCCAACGTACTCTCCTCCACCTCTCTCCTCTCCGCACTGTGCCCTCAGCCAATGTCCTTGCTGATACCTCAGGAAGAAGCTGGAAATAGTAAGACAAGAGCACCACTACCACGCTCACCAGCAGCTGCCCTGCATGCAGACCCCTGTCTCTGCTCACGATTTCTGTTCTAGTCAGGGAAATGTTGTTATTCCTTAAAATACAGGTGTCCCCTGGAAGCTTCCCCTTCCTTAGAGCTCAGACCCATTCCTTCCCATGTCAGTATCACCCTGCTACTGGATCCTTCCCAAGAGTAGAGATAGTTGGAGGACAGCTCTCATCCTTTAAAAAAAATCCTCCTACTTAATCCCAGGACTCCCAGCAGACACCGGAGCGTTCCTCCGCTCCCCCTCTCACAGTGGTCTCATTCTGTGTCACACTGTTTCCGCTTCTTCAAAACCGGTTCCCTTTTCCACAGATTCAGCTGGACAGCCATCCCCCAAGTGAAGCCACACCTCAGCATCGCCAGAGACCCTCATGCTACCCAGGCCAGAGAACCCGTCTCTGACCTCATTATTCCCAGTCTCTTGGCACCTTTCAGTGTATCTGGCCATGCTCTCCTCAAAACCCTCTCTTGACTTCGAGCCCGCCGTGGTCTCTGGTCTCTCCGACCTAACAGCTGCTGCTCAGGGTCCTAATGTGATTCTGCCCCCTGGACTCTCAGTCTGACTATCCACACCACCCACGGTACGGCAGCAGAAAATGTGGATTCCGTCATCTCTATCTAATTAGCTTCATCTAGGCCCACGGTTTTGAACAACACTGATAGGTCACTGGCTCCCAACTTTTACCCCCAGACACTTAATGTCCCCACTTGGCTATGGAAGATACCCAAATCTCAAAATCAGCACGCCCCGGGGACCGGTAAGGCTCTGTGTCTTGATCTGCATGGTGTTTACATGAGTGTATTCACTTGGTAAAAATTCATCACTGATGATGGTTGTGCTTTTCTGTCTATAGCTTATACTGTAATAAAAAGGCTTTTTTTTTTTTAAAATTCACATTCTGGAACCATCCTCTCAATTGCTCTTTTCTGTAAACTTGCTCCTCACACTCTCCCAAAGAAACCCCAAATCCCAACATTATTCTTGATTATTCTCTCTCCGCATCCAGTCCAACTGTAAGTCCTGCACTCTCTGCAGCCAAAACAACTTAGCCCCAGCCTCACCACCTGGTCAGGCTGTCAGCACCTCTTCCCGAGTTACTAAAAGTTTCTCACAGGCCTTGTGGATTCGGTCTTAGCCTGTATCTTCCAACCTGCTCCAGAACGAGCAGCCAGAGTGAGCTGACAAAAGCTGTAATTGACTTATGCTACATCCCCTATTCTCTACTCACCGATGAAAACTTGCTGAGCCCCAACCATCCATCCTTCTTAAGTTTCCTGACACTGCCAGTTTCCACCCCCAAGGCTTTGCTCCAGCTGCCTCTGCTGGTCGTGTTGCCCTGTCCCCTGGCCCTGGCACTGCTGGCTCCTTGCAGTCAACCAGAGATTGGGTTAAACGTCCTCTTTCCACGGAGGCCTTCCCTGACTACCCAACCTAAACTGGCCCTCTCATAACTTTCCAATACTCCTCTATGTTATTTTCCACAGAGTACTTAAGACCACCTGACAATGTGTATATTCTGTCTCCCACCACTGTCTAGAGAGTCATTTTCCCCAAAGCAGAGATGTCTGTTAGCCTCTGCGTCTCCCCACCCCCTTTTAAAACAATGCCTGGCCATATGGTATGTGTTTAACAAATATATGTTGAGGGGCGCCTGGGCGGCGCAGTCAGTTGAGTGTCCGACTCTTGGTTTTGGCTCAGGTCATGATCTCACAATCATGGGATTGAGCCCCGCTTTGGGCTCTGAGTTCAGTGTGCAGTCTGCTTCAGATTCTTTCTCCCTCTCCCTCCCACTCTCTCTCAAATAAATAAAATCTTTAAAAAAAAAATATGTATGTTGAAAGAAATGAATTTGTACAATGCCCCACCAAAAAGCACAGAACCTAGCGAAAATATCTATCTATCTATCTCTAGAAATATATGTCACTCCCACTTTCTGTCACATTCCTTAGAGATGTAGGGAACCTTATGATAAGTTAGCAAAGAGTAAGTGAGACTTCTGGAAGCCCTGATGGAACTCATGCAGCTATTTCTGTTCTTTCCAAAATCTCATTAAAATTCTATAAAGGTACAAAAAGCTATGAAGTCACAAGGACAAAGACAACAGCAGGTAAGATGCCAATAGTTGAAAGACAACAACAAAATCATTCTCGACACAGAAAGCTAGGACCTAAAAGCATATGGCGTATGGGGGAGGCAACGAGGAGGCCGGTGTGTAATGCTGAGCCCCAGAAAAATTTAGGAACTGAGGCACCAGTTGTCTCCAAAGGAAGGGGCAAGGGATGAGGCTAAAAAGAGAAGAATTAGCTCAAAGTTCATGAAAAGGACAGTGAGACTTCCTGGGGACCGCCCTCAACTCCTCACTGCTAGGCTAGGCCCCATCCTTACCCCCAAGAGCTAATGGGATTTTTATATCTGGAGATCTCAAACCAGGCATGTTTTCCAATCATGAAAACTCAAGGCACAACAAAGACTCTGGTACGGCACTGAATAGAAAATAGGGATGCCGTAAAAGTCTGCCCACCAGTAATGAGACCCCTGTCCATTCTGCCCACTGTGACTCCTAGAATAATCCTGGGAGCTGAGTTTATACTTGCCAAGACAGGAGACTGCAGGATACCTGAGTTGTGAAACTGACTGATCCAAGAGAAAAAAACCCTCCAGACACAGACATTTGAGGATTGTCGAGACAAAATGGTTGTAATGCTCCTGGTTACCTTGCAGTGAAGCCACCAGTCTCTTCCCGCCAAACACACACTCCAAATACACATTCATACCCACATGAGTCACACACTCCAGATACACACACTCCCCAAATATACAAATACATTCCCACCCCCACACATAACCCAAAGACATATATACACACACGTCCCCAACACACATAAACCAAACATACACACATATCATGTAAACACAGAAATACGAAACACTACACTTATCTCAACATGCACACATACCTCAAGCACACACACACAAGTGACCCAAACATACCCACTCAACTTATGAGCAGCTATTTCCCCTACTTCTTAAAATATGAATGAGCAATCAAAGACAACCAGCTCCTTGAATAAGTCTTCGAAAATAAAAGCTTAATACCAAAACAAAAAGAGCGGGTATGGGGCGGGGGGAAGAACTCAGAAGAAAAAAAGTGCCGGAAAAAGAAAGAAATTTCCAAATACCATAATCACAGTACTTAGAGAGACAGAAAGGATACTGTATCCACGAAACAAAACCAGAATTCTATAGAAGGAAACATTTTGAGAATAACAAAGAATACCTAGAAATTTAAAATAGGGTACAAAAACAGCAGTTCAGGAAATGAAGAAACAGTTGAGAGAAATCTCTCAGAATGTATAACCAAAGACAAAATATATGGGAAGTAGAAGGGAATCGATAAAATTAGAGGCTCAATCCAAAGAGTCTAAAGTGGGAGGCTCGGAAGGAGTAAGCAGGAAAAATAAAAGAAGAGGAGGGAATCCATCAATGCTATAAAACTAGAAAATGTACCAGAGCATCAGAAAATGAATTTTTAGAATGAAAGAGCCCATGGCCCCGTGAAAAAGGAGAATTACAGACCAATATCCTTGATGAACATGGATGCAAAAATTCTCACCAAAATACTAGCCAATAGGATCCAACAGTACATTAAAAGGATTATTCACCATGACCAAGTGGGATTTATCCCTGGGCTGCAAGATTGGTTCAACATCCGCAAATCAAACAACGTGATACAATACATTAACAAAAGAAAGAACAAGAATCATATGACTTCTCAATTGATGCAGAAAGAGCATTTGACAAAGTACAGCATCCTTTCTTGAGCAAAACTCTTCAGAGTATAGGGATAGAGGGTACCTACCTCAATATCATAAAAGCCATCTATGAAAAACCTACAGCGAATATCATTCTCAATGGGGAAAAGCTGAGAGCTTTCCCCTAAGGTCAGGAACGCGGCAGGGATGTCCACTCTCACCACTGCTATTCAACATAGTATTAGAAGTCCTAGCCACAGCAATCAGACAACAAAAAGAAATCAAAGGCATCCAAATCGGCAAAGAGGAAGTCAAACTCTCACTCTTTGCAGATGATATGATACTGTACGTGGAAAACCCAAAAGACTCCACCCCAAAACTGCTAGAACTCATACAGGAATTCAGTAAAGTGGCAGGATATAAAATCAATGCACAGAAATCAGTGGCATTCCTATACACCAACAACAAGACAGAAGAGAGACAAATCGAGGAGTTGATCGCATTTACAATTGCACCCAAAACCATAAGATACCTAGGAATAAGTTTAACCAAAGAGGCAAAAGATCTGTACTCAGAAAACTATAAAATACTCATGAAAGAAATTGAAGAAGACACAAAGAAATGGAAAAACGTTCCAAGCTCATGGATTGGAAGAACAAACGTTGTGAAGATGTCAATGCTACCTAGAGCCATCTACACATTCAAAGCAATCTCCATCAAAATACCATCCACTTTTTTCAAAGAAATGGAACAAATAATCCTAAAAATTGTATGGAACCTGAAAAGACCCCAAATAGCCAGAGGAATGTTAAAAAAAAAAAAAAAAGCAAAGCCGGTGGCATCACAATTCCAGACTTCAAGCCCTATTACAAAGCTGTAATCATCAAGACAGTACGGTACTGGAATAAAAACAGACACAGCGAACAATGGAACAGAATAGAGAGCCCAGAAATGGACCCTCAACTCTATGGTCAACTAGTCTTCGACAAAGCAGGAAAGAATGTCCAATGGAAAAAAGACAGTCTCTTCAACAAATGGTGTTGGGAAAACTGGACAGTCACATGCAGAAGAATGAAACTGGACCATTTCCTTACACCACACACCAAAATAGACTCCAAATGGTTGAAAGACCTAAACGTGAGACAGGAGTCCATCCAAATCCTAAAGGAGAACACAGGCAGCAACCTCTTCGACCTCAGCCGCAGCAACTTCTTCCTAGAAACATCGCCAAAGGCAAGGGAAGCAAGGGCAAAAATGAACTATTGCGATTTCATCAAGATAAAAAGTTTTTGCACAGCAAAAGAAACAGTCCACAAAACCAAAAGACAACTGACAGAATGGGAGAAAATATTTGCAGATAAAGGGCTAGTATCCAAAATCTATAATGAACTTATCAAAGTCAACACCCAAAGAACAAATAATCCAATCAAGAAATGGGCAGAAGACATGAACAGACATTTTTCCAAAGAAGACATCCAAATGGCCAACAGACACATGAAAAAGTGCTCAACATCACTCGGCATCAGGGAAATCCAAATCAAAACCTCAATGAGATACCACCTCACACCGGTCAGAATGGCGAAAATTAACAAGTCAGGGAACGACAGATGTTGGCGGGGATGCGGAGAAAGGGGAACCCTCCTACACTGTTGGTGGGAATGCAAGCTGGTGCAGCCGCTCTGGAAAACAGTATGGAGGTTCCTCAAACAGTTGAAAATAGAGCTTCCATACGATCCAGCAATTGCACTACTGGGTATTTACCACAAAGATACAAATGTAGTGATCCGAAGGGGTACGTGCACCCCAATGTTTATAGCAGCAATGGCCACAATAGCCAAACTGTGGAAAGAGCCAAGATGTCCATTGACAGATGAATGGATAAAGAAGATGTGGTGTATATACACAATGGAATATTATGCAGCCATCAAAAGGAATGAGATCTTACCATTTGCAACGACGTGGATGGAACTGGAGGGGGTTATGCTGAGTGAAATAAGTCAACCAGAGAAAGACATGTATCATATGACCTCACTGATATGAGGAATTCTTAATCTCAGGAACAAACTGAGGGTTGCTGGAGTGGTCGGGGGTGGGAGGGATGGGGTGGCTGGGTGATGGACATTGGGGAAGATATGTGCTACGGTGAGCGCTGTGAATTGTGTAAGACTGTTGAATCACAGATCTGTACTTCTGAAACAAATAACGCAACATATGTTAAGAAAAAAGAAAAAGAAGAAGATAGCAGGAGAGGAAGAATGAAGGGGAGTAAGTCAGAGGGGGAGAGGAACCAGGAGAGATGATGGACTCTGAAAAACAAACTGAGGTTTCCGGAGGGGAGGAGGGTGGGGGGATGGGTTAGCCTGGTGATGGGTATTGAGGAGGGCATGTTCTGCATGGAGCACTGGGTGTTATGAACAAACAATGAATCATGGAACAGTACACCAAAACAAATTACGTAATATATGGTGATTAACATAACAATAAAAATTTAAAAAAAAAGAACATAAAACAAAAACAAAAACAAAAACTAATGATGTAATGTATGGTGATTAATATAACAATAAAAAAATAAAAAAAATTAAAAAAAAGAAAGAGCCCATGGATGCCCAGACCAAGCAACTGACTAAAAATCCACTTTAATCATTAGGACACCTCAGAACACTACAAACTAAGAAGGCAAAGGACCTCCTGAGATATATACACACACACACACACACACACACACACACACGGCTAAGGACTTTCTCAGCCGCAAATGTATGCACATTCGCATATAGACATATGCATACCACCTACAAAAGATCAAAACTCAGCATTAGACTTCTCAACAGCAAACTTGAAAGTTAAAAGGCAATAGAGCAAGACCTCAAATTTTCTGAGAAATAATTACTCCCAACCCGGAATGACAGACCCAAATCAAGTGTTAATCAAATTAACAATAAAATGTCTACATTTTCAGCAATGTAAAGCATTCATATTGTTTGCATTCCATATGGCAGAATACTAGGGGCTCTGTGACACTGAAATGAGTGAGTAAACCACGAATGATTTCCAACAGATCCAGGAAAAAGAACACCAATCACAAGAGGAAAAGAAATACCTGAAAGAGAATTGGGCAGTGGGCCTCCAGAACAACCAGCTCAGGTTGGTACAGAGCAAGGACTCTCAGGAAATAAAACTGATGGTTTATCTCATGTGTTGATCTATATTGAAAATGGTCTTAGAGTTTTATCAGAGTGCTTGAGAAAAAGTTGTCAACAAGTACCCAGAAAGCTAAGCAAATTAAGATAAATAATCAAAGTAATTATTATCTCCAGGTTGTACAGGAAAGCAAGAATTAACTCTATCATTCACTCCATGGTTCAGCAGTTAATGATACCTACATAATAAAAATAACAAGAGTACCTGGGCGCCTGGGTGGCTCAGTTGGTTAAGCGACTGCCTTCGGCTCAGGTCATGATCCTGGAGTCCCGGGATCGAGTCCCGCATCGGGCTCCCTGCTCAGCAGGGAGTCTGCTTCTCCCTCTGACCCTCCCCCCCCTCATGTGCTCTCTCTCTCTCTCATTCTCTCTGTCTCAAATAAATAAATAAAATCTTTTAAAAAAATAACAAGAGTACGGAATAGTAATTTGACCAAAAGTATAAAATAACAAAAATCAAAGAATGAGGAAAGGGGAAGCTTATGTGTGGGCTGTGTCTGTGTGGGAGAGTATATAAGAAAGTGAACCTATCATCTTCCATTTCAGGAAGCCTATAAACAGTCTAAAATATGTAAGTCAAGAAAAAAACAATGTAATTCTATTTCTTAAAAATGTAGAAGGAGCCATCATGGAAAACAGCTAAAAAAGATAAAAGGGCCTCATCTCCAGAAAGGGAAACCCAGGAATAGGAAAGTGACTTCTGCTGTACATTTATTTCTTCAGTGATATTAAAAATTAAATTTAAAAAAGAACAGAGCAAAAAATAAAGGAGGCACCTAGCAAGGGAAGGCCTATCATCACAGTGAGGTAGAGAGCTGGACCCGCCATAGAGAAGCTTCCCTGTGAAGAGGCCAAGAATGAAGACCTGTAAGTAGATAAAATGGGGTTTAAGTGCATAATCTCAGAGTCCTCACTTTTCATGCTTGCCTCTTGCCATATCATCAAAACAGTAAAAACAGCAGGTCACATCCATCAAGGGCTAACAGGGAACAGACGATGGTGCTGAGCAGTTTCCTAATGTTAGCTAATTCCATTCTCAAACAACCCCTGACAGAACTAGATTCTATCATTTTTCTACTTTCCAATGAGTAAACCAAGGCCCAGAAAGGATAAATAAAGGATCCAAGGTCATTGTGATTCCCTCCTGTGTCTGAATGAGAGGGGAATGAGGAGAAGCCACATGTTTCTCCTTTTCTGCCTTTCCAAAAAAATTAAATAAATAATAATCATAAATGGCCAAAGTCAGGCAAATTTTAAATGTTGGGAAAACGTGGGGAAAGCTCAAGCTGACAGAGACTGAAGCCAACTCAGAGTGGGGGCTGTGTGGGGAGGGGAAGGGGGGCAGAACATGCTAAAACAACAAAAAGCCTGCTTAAAGCCAGACACAAATCTGTCCACTCATTAAGGAGGAAATTGCCAAGCTTGAAGCATTTATAAATCACCCCAAACTAATCATCCATTTAAGAACAATCCCATAAAAAAATAAAAGGGACCACAGCAGGCTGCTCTCGAGAGATAAATGGCTTTGCAGCCTCATCTGGGTATGCAAATTTGAGGATATCAGCAGGCCCTTTCTGAACGATAATTTGGTTTATTTTAGAGGGGGCAGCCCGTTGGGAAACACAGCCGAAGACCTGGGGAGAATTCTGAAGACTCGGGGTGAGCTATGTATCAAAGCATTTCTAGGGTAGTTTTTCTAAGAAACTTGTATGCCGTGGGCACAGAAGGCAGGTGGGCAGTCCCGGGACTCAGCCTAGGGACTGGCACTACAACGCAGCAGTGAAACCAGTGAGTCGAAAACCATGACTGAGACAGCTCCTTTCCTCCATCATGGTTCATTTATTTCATTTCATTGCTTCATTTATGTCTCTCTCACCTTTTTCAATGCTACTGTCCTACTAATGCAGGGCAGAGAGTGGCAATATTTTTAGGAATGGCTAGAAGTGTCAGTGTTAATGAGTTTCTTCCCTTTTCCAATGGGGAAACAGAGACCTGGTGTAGTGGGTTGAATGGTAGCCCCCAAATGTTATGTCCACGTCCTAGCCCCCAAACGTGTGAATGTGACCATACGTGAAGAGAGTCTTTGAAGCTAGAATTAAGGGTCGCAAGATGAGATCATCATGGATTATCTGGGTGGGCCCTAAATCCAATAAGCATCATTATAAGAGACAGAGAGGAGAAGACACAGAAGACAAAAAGGCTGTGTGAAGATGGAGGCACACGTTGGAAGGATGCAATCGCGAGCCAAAGAATGTCTGGAGCCACCCAAAGGGAGAAGAGGCAAGGCAGGCTTCTCCCTAAGAGACTTGGAGGGGATGTGGCCCTAATGACACCTTGATTTTGGACTTCCAGCCTCCAGAACTGTGAAAGAATACATTTCTTCTGTTTAAACCACGCAGTTTGTGGTAAAATTTCAAGCTCAGAACTACTGGTCAAAGTCCTGAATTCTAGAAATCAAGGACTAGAAAGTATCAGGGCCTTCGAAAAGTCATAACTCCTTGGTGATGGAGAATGGACCTGCAGGACTTTGAGCAAGTTACTAAACCTATCAACCCTCAGTGTTCTCATCTAGAAAATGGTGAGAATAACACCTGCCCAGTAAAGTTGTCAGGATGATCAGATGCAAGAAAGAATGTAAAACTGTATCACACTGCCTGATCTAGAATAACTGATGACCATATCTTCACTTGAATCCATCATCTCATCCTTGGTCTACTAGAAGAGCCATTTCTTGTAACATCAATCCACCTCACACTTCATTCCAAAACTCTTTAAACACCATTTTTTGAAATATAATCCTAAGAGTTTAATTTGGTTTATCTCTAGGCTCTTGATTCTGCTCCATTGGTCTACATGTCTGTCTTTATGCCAGTGTCATGTTGTTTTGATTATTATAGCTTTGTACTATAATTTGAAATCAGAAAATGTGAGGCTTCTAGCTTTGTTCCTTTTTCTCAAGATTACTTTAGCTATTTGTGTTTTATGTAAATTTTAAAATTGCTTTTTCTATTTTTGTGAAAAATGCCATTGAAATTCTGATAGAAATTGCACTGAATCTATAAATCTACAAATCTACAAATCTATAAAAGTAGTATGAACATTTTAACAATACTAATTCTTCAGATCCATGAACATAGTCTATCTTTCCACTTATCTGTGTCTTCAGTTTATTTCATCGTTATCTTCATTTTCAGTGTATGGATCATTTATCTTCCTGTTTAAATTTATTCCTAGGGAGACTGTGGTGACAAAGTCACGGAAACATGTCCCATACACTATCGGAATTATATATCATGCTGTTTCCTCAGCAAATGACTTGTTCCTGAGGGACTTGGCAGCTGATATACTGTACCTGTGTGGCCAACTGTGAGCTAGCTTGTTCCCATGGACACACATGAAGATTATATGAGGGTGAAGGACTGCCTTGGTAATGAACATCCCCATCCCCAACTATGCCAGCTGTCTCTTCAAGACCCACTCATATCAGGCTCTGGAAATAACAATTGGATTGAGGTGACAAAATCTAGAAAATGCTAATCCACACTTAAGTGGAAATGAGCTGGCAGGCATAAACCATTTTTTCACATCTTGTAAAATGAGATCATTCGTTAATTCCATGAAAGTAGATACCTCCTCCCTCTGATCTCCTTTATAGGACAAGGTAAGTTGCATTAACATACCATTTCCCACTGTGTGGAACATGGTCCTTCTGGATAGGGCATCAAATAATATTAAATTTAAAAACACAGGAAGAGGAGCAAGATGGAGGAGGAGTAGGAGACCTAAATGTCGTCTGGTCCTAGGAATTCAGCTAGACAGGGATCAAACCATTCTGAACACCACAAACTCAACAGGAGATCAAAGAAAAGAAGAGCAGCAATTCTCTGAACAGAAAAGCGACCACTTTTTGGAAGGTAGGACGTGCGGAGAAGTGAATCCAAGACGATATTTGGGAGGATAGACGGCGGGGGAGGGGGCCTCTGTCAGGCGCTTCTGGCAAGTGACAGAGCCGCAGAGCACAAAATCGGAACTTTTAGAAGTCCGCTCCGCTGAGGGACGTAGCTCCAGTGGCTGAGCGGGGGGTGGAACCCTCGCAGGACAATGTGCTCTCAGGACCCTCGGGGTTACAGAAAGACCGGGGGTGTTGGAGTGGGGCAGAGCTCCCAGGCATCTGCAGGGAAGCCAGCTGCAGAGACGGAGCCAAGGCGTGGGCTCTCAGCTCAGGGTTGCCATAGACCATGATCCACAGCATAGTCGGGCCACTGCTCTGCCAGCAGGGACCCAACAAGCGGCAGAGCCGGGGAGACTCCCCTCCCTTCCCTGGGAGGAGCAGCACGGGAGTGCACCGCAGGGATCTGCTGGGTTTGGAGACTCCAAACCAAGTCAGGTGCGAGAGATAGAAATGCTCGGTCACAGGCCGGGTGAGCATGGACTGTGGCCATTGACCAGGGAGATGGGAGTGACTGACTACTTTTCTCTGGGGGCGCACTGAGGAGCGGGACCCCTAAGTTCTCAGCATCTCCGGGCAGGGGGGAGATTGGGAGGCTGCCATTTTCACTCTCGTCCTCCAAAGCTGTACGGAAAGCATTCAGGGAACAAAAGCTCCCGAGAGCAAACCCGAGCAGATGACTTACCCCGGACCAACAAGGGCAGGGCAATTCCACCTCCCGGCAAAGACATTTGGGAACCACGGCAACAGGCCCCTCCCCGAGAAGATCAACACGAACAGCCAGCCAAGACCAAGTTTACCGATCAATGAGAACGGGAGAACTCCAGCGCTAGGGGAATACTACACATAGAATTCATGGCTTTTTTTCCCATGATTCTTTAGTCTTTCAAAGTTAATTTTTTTAATTTTCTTTTTTTTTCTTTTTCTTTTTCCCTTTTTCAACCAACATTTATCAATCTGTTTTTTAAAAAAAATCTTCTTTATTTTTCATTTTTAGAGTCATATTCTATGCCTTCATGGTAGTTAACCTTATTTTAGGTATATATATATATGTTGTTCTCTCTTTAAAATTTTGGGATACAGTTTCTTCTAACAGACCAAAATATACCCTAAGTCTCTAGTGCATGGCTTTGTTCTAGTCTCCTGCCTGATCACATTCTCTCCCATTTTATTTTAAAATCCTCTTCTTTCTTTTTTCAAACAAATTAGCTTATCAATTCCTTTTATAAAATCTTTTGTAATTTTCATCTTTACAGTCATATTCCATGCCTTCATCGTATTTACTCTTATTTTTGTACATATATAAGTTTTTCTTTCTTTAAAATTTTAGGAGGCACTTTCTCCTAACAGAACAAAATATGCCCAAAATCTAGTGTGTGGCACTGATCTATGCACCAGCCTGATCATATTTGATCATATTCTGTTTTTTTTCTTCTTCTTTTTTTAATCTTTATCTTTTTCTTTTTCTTTTTTTCTTTTTTCTTTCTTTCCCTTTCTTTTCCTCCAGGTTCAGGTCTCTTCTGATTTGTTTAGTGTATATATTTGGGGGGTCGTTGTTACCCTGATTGCATTTTGTTCTCTCATTCATCTATTCTACTCTGGACAAAATGACAAGACAGAAAAAATCACCTCAAAAAAAAAAGAACAAGAGGCAGTACTGACTGCCAGGGACCTAATCAATACGGACATTAGTAAGATGTCAGAACTAGAGTTCAGAATGATGATTTTAAAGATACTAGCTGGGCTTGAAAAAAAGCATGGAAGTTATTAGACAAACACTTTCTGGAGAAATAAAAGAACGAAAATCTAACCAAGTTGAAATCAAAAAGGCTATCAGTGAGGTGCAATCAAAAATGGAGGCTCTAACTGCTAGGCTAAATGAGGCAGAAGAGAGAATTAGTGATATAGAAGACCAAATGATGGAAAATAAAGAAGCTGAGAGAGATAAACAACTACTGGATCACGAGGGCAGAATTCGAGAGATAAGTGATACCATAAGACGAGACAATATTAGAATAATTAGGATCCCAGAAGTGGAAGAAAGAGAGAGAGGGGCAGAAGGTATACTG
>NW_027397077.1:28090848-28156014 GCF_003265705.2 Callorhinus ursinus | reverse complement strand
GGTACCTACCTCAATATCATAAAAGCCATCTATGAAAAACCTACAGCAAATATCATTCTCCATGGGGAAAAGCTGAGAGCTTTTCCCCTAAGGTCAGGAACGTGGCAGGGATGTCCACTATAACCACTGCTATTCAACATAGTATTAGAAGTCCTGGCCACAGCAATCAGACAACAAAAAGAAGTCAAAGGCATCCAAATCGGCAAAGAGGAAGTCAAACTCTCACTCTTTGCAGATGATATGATACTGTATGTGGAAAACCCAAAAGACTCCACCCCAAAACTGCTAGAACTCATACAGGAATTCAGTAAAGTGGCAGGATATAAAATCAATGCACAGAAATCAGTGGCATTCCTATACACCAACAACAAGACAGAAGAGAGACAAATCGAGGACTCGATCGCATTTACAATTGCACCCAAAACCATTAGATACCTAGGAATAAATTTAACCAAAGAGGCAAAGGATCTGTACTCAGAAAACTATAAAATACTCATGAAAGAAATTGAAGAAGACACAAAGAAATGGAAAAACGTTCCATGCTCATGGATTGGAAGAACAAACATTGTGAAGATGTCAATGCTACCTAGAGCAATCTACACATTCAATACAATCCCCATCAAAATACCATCCACTTTTTTCAAAGAAATGGAACAAATAATCCTAAAATTTGTATGGAACCAGAAGCGACCCCGAATAGCCAGAGGAATATTGAAAAAGAAAAGCAAAGCTGGCGGCATCACAATTCCGGACTTCCAGCTCTATTACAAAGCTGTCATCATCAAGACAGTATGGTACTGGCACAAAAACAGACGCATAGATCAATGGAACAGAATAGAGAGCCCAGAAGTGGACCCTCAACTCTATGGTCAACTCATCTTTGACAAAGCAGGAAAGAATGTCCAGTGGAAAAAAGACAGTCTCTTCAACAAATGGTGTCAGGAAAATTGGACAGCCACATGCAGAAGAATGAAACTGGACCATTTCCTTACACCACACACCAAAATAGACTCCAAATGGTTGAAAGACCTAAACGTGAGACAGGAGTCCATCAAAATCCTGAAGGAGAACACAGGCAGCAACCTCTTCGACCTCAGCTGCAGCAACTTCTTCCTAGAAACATCGCCAAAGGCAAGGGAAGCAAGGGCAAAAATGAACTATTGCGATTTCATCAAGATAAAAAGCTTTTGCACAGCAAAAGAAACAGTCCACAAAATCAAAAGACAACCGACAGAATGGGAGAAAATATTTGCAAATGACATATCAGATAAAGGGCTAGTATCCAAAATCTATAATGAACTTATCAAAGTCAACACCCAAAGAACAAATAATCCAATCAAGAAATGGGCAGAAGACATGAGCAGATATTTTTCCAAAGAAGACATCCAAATGGCCAAGAGACACATGAAAAAGTGCTCAACATCGCTCATCATCAGGGAAATCCAAATCAAAACCTCAATGAGATACCACCTCACAGCAGTCAGAATGGCGAAAATTAACAAGTCAGGAAACAACAGATTTTGGTGGGGATGCGGAGAAAGGGGAACCCTCCTACACTGTTGGTGGGAATGCAAGCTGGTGCAACCCCTCTGGAAAACAGTATGGAGGTTCCTCAAACAGTCGAAAATAGAGCTTCCATACGATCCAGCAATTGCACTACTGGGTATTTACCCCAAAGGTACAAATGTAGGGATCCGAAGGGGTATGTGCATCCCAATGTTTATAGCAGCAATGTCCACAATAGCCAAACTATGGAAAGAGCGAAGATGTCCAACGACAGATGAATGGATAAAGAAGAAGTGGTATATATACACAATGGAATATTATGCAGCCATCAAAAGGAATGAGATCTTGCCATTTGCAACGACGTGGATGGAACTGGAGGGTGTTATGCTGAGTGAAATAAGTCAATCAGAGAAAGACATGTATCATATGCCCTCACTGATATGAGGAATTCTTAATCTCAGAAAACAAACTGAGGTTTGCTGGAGTGGTGGGGGGTGGGAGGGATGGGGTGGCTGGGTGATAGACATTGGGGAGGGTATGTACTATGGTGAGCACTGTGAATTGTGCAAGACTGTTGAATCACAGATCTGTACTTCTGAAAGAAATAATGCAATATATGTTAAGAAAAAAAAAAGAAGAAGAAGAAGATAGCTGGAGGGGAAGAATGAAGGGGAGTAAGTCGGAGGGGGAGACGAACCATGAGAGACGATGGACTCTGAAAAACAAACTGAGGGTTCTAGAGGGGAGGGTGGTGGGGGGATGGGTTAGCCTGGTGTTGGGTATTAAAGAGGGCACGTTCTGCATGGAGCACTGGGTGTTATGCACAAACAATGAATCATGGAACACAACATCAAAAAGTAATGATGTAATGTATGGTGATTAACATAATAAAAATTTTTTTTAATTTTTAAAAAATAAATAAATAAATAATAAAGAAGAGTTAATACCTATTCTCCTCAAACCATTCCAAAAAATGGAAGAAAAAGGAAACCTTCCAAATACATTATATAAAGCCAGCACTACCTTGATACCAAAATGAGACACAGACACAGACACAGACACAGACACAGACACAGACACAGAAAGAAAGAAAGAAAGAAAGAAAGAAAGAAAGAAAGAAAGAAAGAAAACAAACTATAGGCCAATATCCCTGATGAACCTAGATGCAAAAATCCTCAACAAAATATTAGCAAACCTCATTCAACAACACAATCAAGTGGGATTTATTCCAGGGATGCAAGGATGACTCAGTATTTGCAAATCCATCAATGTGATACAACACATTAAAAAAATCATGTGATGATCTCAATAGATGTGGGAAAAGCATTTCACAAATTTCAACATCTGTTCATTATAAAAACTTTCAATAAAGTGAATTTAGAGGGAACATAGTTCAACATCAAGGCCCTGTATGAGAAATCCACAGCTAACATCGTACTCAATGGTGAAAAACTGACAACTTTTCTTCTCAGATCAGGAGGAAGACAAGGATGTCCATTCTCACCGCTTTTATTCAACACAGTACTAAAAGTCATGGATACAGCAATCAGACAAGAAAAAGAAATGATCAGCATCTAAATTGGTAAGGAAAAACTTAAACTGTCACTATATGCACACGAGATGATTCTATATATAGAAAACCCTAAAGATTCCACCACAAAACTATGAAAAGTTATAAATTAATTCAGTAAAGTTGCAGGATATAAAATTAATACCCAGAAATTGATAGCATATCCATACACTAATAACAAAGTAGCAGTAAGAGAAATTAAGAAAACAATTTCATTTACAATTGCACCAAAAAGAATAAAATACCTTAATCAAGGAGGTAGAAGACCTGTACTCTGTAAAACACTGATGAAAGAAAATGAAGATAACAGAAACAAATGGAAACATTTCCCATGGTCATGGATTAGAAGAGTTAAAATTGTTAAAATGTTCATATTACCCAAAGCAATCTACAAATTTAATGCAACCCCTATCAAAATATCAACAGCATTTTTCGCAGAACTACAACAAATAATACTAAAATTTGTATGGAACCACAAATGACCCCAAATAGTCAAAATTATCTTGAGCAAGAACAGAGCTGGAGGTATCACACTTCTAGATTTCAAGATGTATTACAAAGTTGTAGTAATCAAAACAGTATGATCCGGTCACAAAAGTAGACACATAGATCAACAGAACAGAAAAAAGAGAGCCCAGAAATAAACCCACAATTATATGGCCAATTAATTTATGATAAAGGGGGCAAGAATATACAACAGGGAAATGACAATCTCTTCAATAAATGATTCTCTCCCTCTCCCTCTACCCTGCCCCCACCATCTCTCTAAAATAAATAAATCTTGGGGTGCTTGGGTGGTGCAGTTAAGCGTCCAACTCTTGGTTTTGGCTCAGGTCGTGATCTCAGGGCCGTGAGACTGAACCCCACGTCCTGCTCCATGCTCTGTGTGGAATCTGCCTGAGACTCTCTTTCCCTCTACCTCTGCCCCTCCTCCCCCAAGCTCTGGAATAAATAAATAAATCCTTTTAAAGAATTAAAAAAATAAATCCTAAAAAAATGGGCAGAAGAATTGAATAGACATTTTTCCAAAGAAGACATACAAATGGCCGACAGACATACCAAAACATGTTCAACAACATTAATCATCAGGGAAATACAATTCGAAACCACAATGAAATATCACTTTTCACTTGTCAGAATAGCTAAAATAAAAAAGAAATAAATGTTGGTGAGGAGAAAAGGAGAAAAAGGAACCCTCATGAACTGTTAGTGGGAATGTAAATTGGTATAGCCACAGTGAAAAACAGTACAGACTTTCTCCTCAAAAAAATTAAAAATAGAAATACTATATGATCCAATAATCCTACTAGTGGTCACTTAGCCCAAAGAAAACAAAAGCACTAATTCAAAAAGATATATGTACCCCTGTGTATTGCAGCATTATTTACAATAGCCAAGATATGGAAGCAACACAAGTATCCATTCATAGATGCGTGGACAAAGATGATATGGTATATATACAATTGAATATTGCGGATCCATTAAAAAAAAAAGATGTGGGGCGCCTGGGTGGCTCAGTCGGTTAAGCGGCTGCCTTCGGCTCAGGTCATGATCCCAGGGTCCTGGGATCAAGCCCCACGTCAGGCCCCCTGCTCGGTGGAGAGCCCGCTTCTCCCTCTCCCTCTGCCTGCCTCTCTGCCTACTTGTGCTCTCTCTCTCTCTGTCAAATAAATAAATAAAATCTTAAAAAAAAAAAAAAAAAGATGAGGTGTTGCCATGTGTGATGACATGGATGGACCTAGAGGATATTATGCTAAGTGAAATACATCAGACTGAGAAAGACAAATACCATATGATTTCACTCATATGTGGAATCTAAAAGCCAAACGAATGAATAAACAAACCACAGAGTCAGACTTATAAATACAGAGAACAAAATGATGGTTGCAGAGAGAAGAGAGGGAGGGGATGGACAAAATGTGCGAAGAGGAGTGGGAGACATGGGCTTCCAGTTGTTACATCACAAGAATAAAAGGTGATATATATTTATATATATGAATTACATGTAATAGTAAAAGCATAGAGAATACAGTGAATGATATTATAAGAGTGTTGTATGGTGACAGTGGGTAGCTGGACTTCTGGGGAGCATGGCATGACGTACAGACATGTGGAATCTCTATGCTTTGTTTCTAACACTAACGTAGTGTTGTGTGTCAACTATACTCAAATAAAACACACACACACACAGAGAAAGCTATTTCTTCAACTGGCTTTCTGTTCTTCCAAAGAAAAAACCTCAGATTGGCACGAATGGGTCCTTAAAATGTCTATAGTGCTTATAATTCTTTGCTCTAATAGATGGTGGGCCTTGAACTCAGTCTCCAGATAAAAGAATTTAGAATTGAATGTTAATATTTGATTTTCATAGCATGGTACCTACTCTCACAGTTACCACTTCCTTATGGCACTTAATTCCTATTTTCCATTAATAGTTTCAAATTGGAGTTTTCTTACTATGTATCCTGATTTAGGCTTTAAAAGGACTTTTTATTTTAAAAATATTAAATAAATAATAGCATAGCTAGCAAGGGAATATGAGAAAAAAACACATAAGTGGAAATGACTCAGGTTTGGGGAAGCAGGTGTGGAAGCTTCTGTAAAGAGGGCAAAAGCAGAATTTTTTAAGTGTTCTCCTCCTACAGCCTGGGGGCTTCCAAGTTCCTTAGTGACCAAAGAGGAGGTCTTTCCTTGGCCCTGGGCAGAGAAAGAGGATAGAACTAGAAAAATGCACTTTTCATAGAATTAAGGAAGAATCTAGATCAAGACCTAAAATTCCTACTGACGTACAAGATACTCTGGAGAAAATTTAAAGGCATGAAAGGGCCCCAGCAGGTAAACTCAGCTCTGCACCAGATGGGAATTCAGCCCCACCTGTCCTCAGACCTAACACACTCGGTTGGTTCACAACCCTCACAATCACACCCAGTACCTCTGCTCAGAGCAAGCTGAATTCATTTGGTTGTACTAAAGGATCATGGATGGAGGAAGTCACAATAAGACCAAGCCATCTTCACTGCTCACGAACTCAGCAGAGCTGGAGCTGGGTAATCAGTTTAAGATCTTATAAATTATCCTACACAATATTGTGGGCGCACTTTTGCACCTAGGGCGGAAATGGCAAATACGTTTGATTTCCGAATACCCATGCATCAGCATTCGAAACTCTTCTTAAGAAGTTCCATGGGACCACATCTTCTGCCCTGGGCATGGGATCAGGGAGGGACATCACCTGGGCTTGGTACCTGCAGCCTCACCAGAGGAGCGTCAGGTACCAGCTCACACAGTGGGGGAAGCTAGAACACTGATCAATAAGGGATTTTATTAGAGGAGGATCCCAGACCTACCACGCCTCTTTATCAATAGCCCACCCACTTCAGGGGAGCTTTATCCTTCAGCCCAAATGTCACATCCCCACCTACTTTCCTGACTCTGATAGGAACCTTCCTTCATCCCTGCCTCCATCATCCAGGTCTCAATGACTGGAGACAGCAGGAGATAATGTTCTATCTTTCCCCCTTGACCTTGGCTTTAACCTGTGTTCCAGGGAGAGAAGTCAAGGTGAGAATTCTAAAGCATTCTGAACACAGATGTGGTCCCACAGACTTAAGAAAAGTTTCAAATAGCCAATGTCAACTTGAACTTAGATGTGAAAAAAACCTACACCCCCACTTTCATGGACATACAATTGAAATTGGACATATCCTTCCATTATAAATAAAGGCAATAATTACCTGACACTTTGCCATTCATAGAAATGGCAAATATTTTCATATCATGTCATACTTATTATAGCTATATCAAAATATTATTTATATAAATACCTAATTTGTTAGACCTACTACTAATTATGGTTATTTAATATAATAAAGAACCACATTTACTAATGTATCACAGATTTGGTTTTTTTTAGCATTTTGATAACTGTCAGTACTACTGGTTTCTTTTGTGATCCTATGATATCTATTTAATAATTCTGAAACATATTTTGAGAAGGGAGCCTAAAGCTTCACCAGATGGCTAAAGGGGTCCACAACATTCAACAGGTTAAGAACCATCTATCGATGCTCCAGACTGTGAGGGCCTTGGCTCGAGGGCAAAGCCCAGACCTCACTCACTTTTGAACCCCACCCTCCTGTACCAGCACAATGCACATAATACTCAATAAAGAATCCTGATAAAATGCTCACCATCTCTACTAATGACACATAAGGAAGTTTTTGCTACTGAGCTAAGGGAGAAAGGCTACATTTTAGAGCCAGAGGGGTCTAACTGGGTATTTTCAGTTATGTCTGTGCCTGAAAGAACCAACCACTTTTATGACCTCTCTCCACCCTAGGGCCCCCAAGCTCATCCCTAATTGCTGATCTGTGCCCACACTGTGCCCGCTTTGGCGTGTCAGGCAGTATCTGCTCTCCCTCCATTAACAAGACTCGTTATGGGGCACCTGGGTGGCTCAGTGGGTTGAGTGTCAGACTCTTGATTTTGCTGGGGGAGTGATCTCGGGGTCATGGGGTCAAGCCCCGCATTGGCCTCCATGCTCAGCATGGAGTCTGTTTGTCCCTCTCCCTCCCCCTCTGCCTCTCCCCCCAACTTGTGCACTCTCTCTCTCTCTCTAATAAAATCTTAAGAAAACAAAAAGATGCATTTTGATGTCTATGTTAGGGTTGTGCAGTTGGACTCCTCACTGCAACCTACACTGAGGACTACACCCTGGGTAGTGATTCTGGGGGGTGCTGGCTGGACACATGTAACATGCTCAGTTCCCTCCAGAAAGTATGTGAATTGCCACTAGCCCTCACTCCCAGCCATCATGTTGCAAATATTCCCATATTTATGGCAATCTTCACTTGATTTCTGGCTGCCACCCATGTTTAGCTCCTCATTTGGTCTCTGAAAATAAAACTGAGATATTTCATGGCTTCGAAAATACTGAAAGGGCCAATCAGATCCCTGAATTTGACCGTGAGAGGGAAGGGTTTGCAAAGAATCATTTTCTCCTGCAACGGGAGCAAGCAGAACTCAGGAGAAGCTTCCCTGCTGTTTTAGTAGCAGGAGACAAGGAACGGTCTCATTCTGAATGTGCTCTGCTCCTCTCTACAAATTTCCTTCTTAATTTAGGATTACTTTGATTGGCTAATGAGATGTCTAAAGCATGAGATTAGTTGATTCAAACCATAACCACAGCTGTGCCTGCCTCTCAATAGCCTTTACTGGCAGCACCAAAAATATAGCCTTGCCCCACAATAAACACTTTTTATAATACCAATAAGACCATTCCAAGGAACATTGTTATCATGAAATAATCACAGCCCTGTGGGACTTAGGGAGCCTGGCCATGTTTCATGGCTCATAATGCTGGAGTGAGGAGGGGAGCAAGAAAGGGTAGAGGTAAAGGGTAATTAGATCAGAACAAGGACACCCCCTCTTGTGCCCTTTTGCTTAAAGCTTTAGATACCTTGGCTGAGCACATGTGCGTGTAAATCTTACCAGGTTGAACAGCTGCGACTTTTCTTGCAGACAGCCATCTGCATTCATGTATTTTTAATGGACCATTTTGGGCTGTCACCCTGCAAACAAAATTTAGGTTAAGCTTTGAATCCTGGTCAAAAATACTGAATTTTGGCCCTTCGTCAGTACTCCTCACCAGCTGAGTACTCCAGCAAGAATTATTTTAAGAATCATAGTTGTAAGCAAAACAAGAGAAACATTGACTCTTAAATCGTGCGTTCACAAAAGCAGCCGTGACAATGGATGGAGGTGGGAGTCTCCAGGGTTTGTGGTTCAGTCCACTGGACTTGATTTGGGCTGGTTTTGATTACATGTCAATTGCCCTCCCCAGTTGCTATGTATGGTTTTGGATACCATGGCAAATTAATCAGGTTTACGCAGTAGATCATGGCACAAGTAGTTCATACCTGCTTATAAGAATGCAAAATAACAGCCAGAAGCAAAAAGGGACGCTTATGAAAAATACCGAAGGATGTGTAGTTTTCAAAGGAATACGGCAGGGCCGTGTATTAGTCAACATTCAGCCGGTGATGACTCAGGGAATGAAAGCGATTATTTACAAAAATGACTACTGAACTTAATTAGATTTTATCTACAAATTCTCTTACTGGTGAAGCAAAGAATAACGTATTTCCTCCCAGGGCACATGAACTTTGGATGTGTAGATTATCAAAGGTAAGTTTAAAAAGTTAAGGCGATTTTGTAACTTAACTAGACTGAGGGCTTTGCTTTCTCCTAACAGCCAAACCATCCCACGATTGAAAGAGTTAGGTTGATGGTTTGTTTTTGTGGTGGTTGCTACTTAACATTAGTTAGTACACAGAAAAGTCTAAATATGGCTTAGGTGCGAGGATGATTATGATTTTTCTTCCAGTCGAAAAGGAAACACATACACACAATCCAAAAAGATAATGGAAACCAAACTTATTTGAGGCAATTGGGTTTTTTTTCTAGTCTTTAACATTATAATTGCCCCTTGAATAACTCAGAGGTTGGGGGGGGTTCCTGCCTCCCCATACAGTCGAAATCCATGTATAACTTTTGACTTCCCCCAAACTTAATTACTGATAGCTTGCTGTTGACCAGAGGCCTTACTAATAACATCAAGAGTCAATTAACATGTATTTTGTTCATTATGTGTATTACAGACTATTTTTTTTAAGATTTTATTTATTTATTTGAGAGAGAGAGAGTGAGCGAGAGAGAGAGCACGAGATGGGGGAGGGTCAAAGGGAGAAGCGGACTCCTCAATGAGTGGGGAGCCTGATGCAGGACTCGATCCTGGAACTCCAGGATCATGACCTGAGCTGAAGGCAGTCGCTTAACTGACTGAGCCACCCTTGTGCCCTGACAGACTGTATTCTTACAATCAAGTAAGCTAGAGAAGAGAAAATGCCATTAAGTAGATCGTAAGCAGGAGAAAAGACATGTATAGGACAGAACTGTGTTTATCGAAAAACTCCTGCGTAAGGAAGGACCCACGCAGTTCAAACCCATGTTGTTCGAGGGCCAAATATATTTAAAATGATATCTGTCATCTTCTCAAGGGTCAAATTGAACCCTAAGACACCCCAAAAATTATTTCTCAAGAATGTGGACACACTCTGTCGACAGGAAAGTTGCAACGCCACGCCACCAGGAGCCCCCGTTCCAAGCCCCAACTCACCCCCTAAAAAATACCACTGCAATTTTTTGTCTCCCCCAGGACAATATTCTCACTCAGCAAATCTCTCTTGTCTTTAAAGCTCCATTGAAATAGTTCCCTGTCCTAAGAAGAGAGGAGCAAGATTGTTTTGATCTTTCAGCGACATTGATTCAACCAATTCAGCATTTGTGGGAGACTGAATGTTCCCCTATTTTAATTTCATCAGGCCGAAATTGTTATAAAATGTCCTCCTGTGAAAGAATATTCCATTTCAATCATGATTTCTCTTAAGAAAAAGAAACGTACACATGTCAACATGACACTCGGGGACTACAATGTGTCTTCCTAATACAATAATAGCCATAGGTTTATGAACCATCCGATGAAACAGCCAAAGGAGAAATTAGATCATTTGGCTCTGGTCGCTGAATGTAATAGATCTCCCCTCGGTTAAGATTGCTGGGAACAGGCCGAAATGATTAATGGAAAAGCTTGATGGTGTAAAAACTGCTTAATGTAAGCACGCAATATGGCATGCAAACCAAACTAAAACAACCATAAATATTTTAGGCACCTTATAAAGATTTAAGAATATTTATTCCACATATAAATCCTCCGTGTAGTATCGGCGAAAGCCTGGAGTCCAGAGATCTGGTGGCCTGAAACGTAATGCGGCGGATGAGGGCTGTGTGCCCTCTCCTCTCTGTTTGCATTTTTCCTGTGATGATTAAACCAAATTAACTGGCTAACTGCTTCCAAAATGAGGTGAAGCTCCCGAGCACTCTTTCTTTTACAGCTCTGTCAGCACTTACTGTTTTAAGAAGCCTGATCTCCAAAGCTTTATGATAAGGCATAAGGTTGCTGGGGGCCCATGGGGTCCCCTTGGTCATTTTATCTCACATTTCAAGTCTTCTACACCCGTGCTCAGCACAGTGTGGTTTGGGGTTAGCTGTGGTGGCACGGCTGGGGGGGCTGGCTGGAAATGCAGATTCCCAGGCTGGCACACAGGTGATTCGCATGCACATTCAAGTTTGAGAAACCCTGGGTTATGCCATCAGCACTCTCACGTCCTGCCTCCCTGCTCTGCCCCCTACCTCCAGCCGGGCTCCTTGGAGCTGTTTCTGAGAGAGCAGCGTCACCACTGATGAGCTGTGTGATCTCAGTCAGCTGACTCAGCCTTGCTGACCCTCAGTTTTCTCATTTGAAAATAAGGAGAAATAAGAGGAACAATTTCAAGGCAATGAGGAAAGGATTAAAGATGAGGTATTTGCTGTATTCACAATGGAATGCCTTGCACTTGCATAGTGCCCGCTTGATGGTAAAAATGGGCAGTGGTAGGAAGGCAACTGTGGGCCAATTCCAGTTGTGTGATGGACTTTTTCTAAATCTGTTAAGAAATCTTTTCTCAATTTCTTTTTTTTTAAAGATTTTATTTATTTATTTGAGAGAGACAGAGAGAGCACAAGCAGGGGGGCAGCAGAGGGAGAAAAAGAAGCAGACCCCCCGCAGAGCAGGGAGCCCCATGCAGGGCTCAATCCCAGAACCCCGAGATCATGACCCAAGCCGAAGGCAGATGCTTCACCAACTGAGCCACCCCGGTGACCCGTTTCAATTTCTTTATTCAGGGGGTCAATAATGATCCATAACAGAGATGGAGGAGGTAGAAAAAGAACATGCTTGCAAGTTGGGATAAGAGCCGAGGAAAGTGTTGATTACTACAGGAGAGAAATACCAACAACAGGAGCACAAGTCTGGGTTAGGTATCTCTTCCTGTGACTCACATCACCCTAAAACTTAGTGGTTTAAAACAAGCACTTGTTGCCTTGCAATTTCTGTGGGTCAGGAGCTCAAGACCACCTTAGCTGGGTGGTTCTGGCTCAAGGCCTCTCACAAAGGGTCTCTCGAGATGTGGACTGGGTCTGCAGTCATCTGAAGGCTTGACTGGGACCGGAGGGTCCCCCTGACAGGATGGTCCACTCCCGTGGTTCTGGATATCGGCAGGAGACCTCAGTTCCTCCGGCTGTGGACCTCCCTATAGGCTGCTTAGGGGTTCTCATGACCTGTGGCCAACTTCCCTTACATCAAGGCAGTCAGGAGAGAAGACATGTTGGAGGCCATAATGCTTCTGTTGGCCTAGTTGAGGGAATTACGCACTGTCATGTCTGCCAAACAGCCTCTGTGAGAGCATCCATGGTCGTGGCACTAACAGAGGTCCAGGGGTGACTTTGCCCCTTAATTCATCCTTCTCAGACCTCCCAAACCCCCACTGAAAATAAAATAAGGTCTAAATACAAACTTCCTGTGCCGATACTGCTTCAGAGCAATCCCCCTTTCAACGAAATTGTTGCCCCTAAATCCCTACTGCATAGAGATGTTGCAGGCCCCATGGTGTGGGTAAGCCCTCCAGTGATTGGGTAAGTTTCCACTTCGGCCACAAACACTCTTCCCCACTCCCAAAATACCCCTTGATTAGCTTAAGTCCTACTGATCCTCTTAGGTGTAGATTAAATACACCTCCCCTGGAAGGCCCTTGATTAAGTATCCCCCCAGAGCTGTCTCTAGCTCCTTTATCGTAATGTTCTTTGCATGTTTGGGAACTTCACTCATTCTATGATTCATTACTCCAAAGGACCCTACAAAGCATGAGGCATTATCCACAGGTCATCAGTCTGCAAATGCCACCCCATTTCCCGGCACCCCCAGCTGTCAATGTCATAAAGATAAACTGAGACCCCGAGAGATAAAGCAATTTGCTAAGAATCAAGCTCAATATAAGTGGCAGAGCTGGGGTTTAAACCCAGGCAGTCTGACGCCAGAGCAGGGCTCTGAATCAGGTCATGATGCTGCCTCCAAATGTCTTTCTTACAGGCATCTGAGCTTCCAATCTCTGGTCTGAGGAAACAGACACATGACCAGGGAAAATACAAAGACCTCTCAAAATGATAGAGTACAGATTTATGATGCTGAAGGTGGTTGTAAAAGCAGCAATGGGCTTTAATGAGCTAAGAATTCTTTTCGCCTCAGAAAGTGATTTGTATCCTTCCCAGTTCCATACTCCCAAATCACAAAAATCATTTTTTCCCAGCCTCCCACAAATTGCTAGATCTTATTTCTCTTGTTCACCACACAAACACAGGAGACCTTTCTCTTCTTAAAATTCAGATCTAGTGCTGCTTCAAGTGTCTCCCCTTTCCCTTTGGTTTTGCTTTCCAAGGGATGTTGACTATGGTTTTGCTAACTGGAAGGGCAGGGTGAGAGACATCCACCAACTGCAGAGATGGCAAGTACCCGGGCCGTGTGCCATCTCTCACCCCTCCTACATCCCCAGCACACATCCCTCATCGATGCCAGCACCCTCGGCCAGTCCTTCATGAGATGTCATGGTGCTTTGCACAGTACCCCAGCCTTAGGCATGACCAGCCCAGCAGTTAAACCCATTTGCCATCTTTGAAGTGGCCATCTTTCCCAGGCCTTGGTTATGAAAAGCAAGGATCACCTCACTCACATTCTTTGAAATGTCCATCAGGGTTCTTAGCTCGGGCATCATGGGGAATACAGATATCTGGGAGAACATGAGTAGTGAGGGGAACAGGTGCTGGGTTGCTGGGGTCTTTTCAAGGAGGAGAGTGGAGAATCATGAACGGCACCTGGGAGGCAACTGCTCCTCACAACCCAGACAAGAGGGAAAGATGACCAGATTGAGGGGGCAGCAGTGGAAATGGGGGAGGCTTAGGCAGCATTTCTCCAGCTGTGGGTCATAAAATCAATGTGCTGGGTCAAGCCTGGCATTTTTTAAAACTGAAGGAATAGAATTGGATAAGTGAGCATTGTTTGGTGAAGCAACGTAAAAGGTGTGTCTTGCTCTAGGTCATAGTCTGCGGTAAGGCAAATAATGGCTCCCCAGAGATTCCATCCCCTAATATCCTGAATTTGTGAATAGGCTACATTACATGGCAAAAAATCGATTTTGCACATGGAAGTATCAGGTTACTAATCAGTCTACTAATCTGCTAGTCTTAAAATAGGGAGATGTTCCTGCATTTCTGGAAATGGGCCCATAGGATTTCTGACCTACAGAACTGGGAGATCACAAATGGGTGTAGCTTCATGGGTAACTTATTACGGCAACAACAGAAAACTAAAAAAAAAAAAAAATCCAGAAAGTTTGGAACCGATTGCTGTGTTCTATTACCAATTCTTCCTTTTACTTAGTAGCCTGTGACCTTGGACAAGTTAGCCAACATTTCCTCGTGTAAAATTGGGTATAATGGAGCCAATTCACTGGACTTTGGAGGGACTAAAATTAATGGCGGTAATGCATGTAAAATATCCTCAGTAATAATTGGCACTATTATTATGACTTTGATTTAACAGAAACTTTCTGAATTTCAGTTACTTATCTGAAAAATGGAAATACTTCCGCCTCCCTCATTTGGTTGGGAGCAAAGACTAATCAAGTATTACAAAATAAGGTCCACAAAAATCTCTATTTAAGGATTATTAAATGAAGGCTGATAGAAAAAAGGCTACTAGTTCTTTACCTCAATATCTTCTCTCCCCTTCTTTTTTACTAATAGAACCTCCAATTTCTGACAGGGGCAGGGCTGCTCTGAATCAAGATGGTATCTCCCAATCTCCCTGGCCACTTGAGGCAACTAAGTGTATGAAACCAAGCATTGGCCAGTCTTCTGTAAGCAGAAGTGTGATGAATCACTTTTTGAAAGCTGATTTGAAAGGAAAAGGCTATGGGCAGACCCTTCTTTACCTTTTTCTTTTCTGCTAACTGGTATATGACCAGGCTGGGCTGATGTTCCCACAGCAATTTTGCACCGTGAGGTGGACAAATGCAGAGCCACAGGATGAAAGGAAGCTCAGTCCCCGGGGATTTAGGCTACTCGAGCAGTCCTAGATGCCTACACCTCGGGTCTTTATTTACAGAGGAGAGAAATAAATTTCAATCTTATGTAAATCACTACTGTTTTGGGTCATGCTTCATTTGTAGCTGAACCTTGAAGTTAAATAATAAAGGTGCTTGAGGAGGCTCAGAAGCTCAGGGGCCATTCTGGATAAAAGGGTATCCCAGGTAATGAGACAGGCTAACAAGGCGTGTGGGAGATTAGAAGCTCAGGAAGCACTCCTGTATACAAGGCTCATAGAGTGCCTTGTATGTATCAGAGCCTGACAACAGAGGATGCTGACGGTGGTGGAGGTTTTAGGAACAATAACCACCCCTCAACCCTGGATCTTCTATCTGTGTCCCATGAAGGCCAGATCCAACCCCCACTCCTTTAACTTAGAACTTGCTGATGGAAATAAGGAGAAACACTTTTTAGAAAAGTACTGTGAAGGCCACAAAGTAGGGTGCTGTTCTGACGCTTGGGTCAGAGAGCTTGCAGCTTGCAGCTTCATAATTTGCTGGTCACAACATCAAGCAACCCACCACAATCTGAGGCTGTTGGATCAATAGGTTTATGTTATAAATGATGCTTTAAAACTTTGCAGACTTTGCAAACTTTGCAAAGAATTGTCAAGAGGATTCCAAATATGTGTCAACACAAATATTTATAAATTAATTTGAATATCTAATGAAAGTAGAAGGAAGTCTTTATATAAAATGTTTTAGACTGAGAAGAACAGACATTTTTCAAATGACTCCATCTGCCTCGTGGATCAGCCATCAGGAAAAATAAACTAACCTGGCGTCTTTGAGTAGATTCATGAAGGAAATTAATTTGTAGTCCACAGGGAATTTGCTTTATGTACCCCCAAATGTGTTGTGTCAAAAAAATCAATAAAGATGAATGATTTCTAGATGAACATCCCAACATAATAGAAAAGTAGAGTGCATTGGTCATTTGCATTTTCTAAAGAGGTGAATAATGAAATCAGGGGGAACTGTAATCCAAGACAATTCTCTACCCTCCAGAGAAGCCAAAGTACAGAAGCAGAATGAGAAGGCCTCACTTAATGTTATTCAGAGCAAAACTTTGGCACAATCCGTTCATCTTACCCATGACTCCAAGGTTCTAAATTTCGGAGACATTTGGAAGTTATGAAATTAACTGCCCCCCCCCAGCAGAAAATATGAGCAAATTGTAATGCAAAGGGAAGCTTCTAAAAAATTCATTATTGTGAAGGGCAGGAGGGAGAAGAAGGGCATTTCTGATGGGCTGCACAATTTATGGTCAGGATCTTACTGAGCCCTCATAATATCCTTAGCAGGCAGATATTGTTCTCCCTGCCTTATAGATGAGGAGTGAGTGTGAGACAGGAAGCTACTTCTACAAGGTCTCACTGGTGAACACTGCCAGAGCTAACACGGCCTAGAGCAGAGCCATCCAACGAAAATCTAATGTGAACCACATAGGTGATTTACAAAATTTTAGTAGCCACAGCAAAAAAGTAAAAACAGACAAAATTCATGCTACTACTATATTTGATGGTAACCCAATAGATTTGGAACATTATTCATTTCAAGATGTAATGAATATAAAAATTATTGAGATATTTCACATTCTTTTGTATTAAATCTTTGTAATCTGGTGTGTTTCACATTTATACCACATCTTAATTCTGACTAGCCACACTTCAGGTGCTCAATAGCCACGTGTGGCTGGTGACTACTGTACTCAACAGCAGAGACTCGGTTACATTCGAAACTGCGACCTACCATTTTATTTATTCATAGAGCACTGAGCCCTTAGATGCTTCAATTTTATAGACATACAAATGTCAAATACCTAATGAAGTCTTAGAGGGTTGACCATATGTGATATTGCCAAGTGTATCAGTTCATTTAGACAGTCGTGCTACATTAACAAGCAGCCCCAGATCTCAGTGGCTTGCAACAACCAACTTTTATTTCCTTGTCATGCAACCTACCCAATATGAGTTTCCTGCCACTCTACTCCACGTCATCTTCACCCTGAGACCAGGCAGATGGAACAGGTCATCCCTTGTGGAAGAAGGGAGAGAAATAATGGAGGAACACACACTGTCTCCTTAAAATGGTAGGCAGTGATACACCTGGCCAATGAAACAGGTTGCATGGCGGAGCTTGATGTCTTAGGGGCCAGAGTGCGAGGGGATATATAGTTCTCCTCTTTGGAGGGGTAACAAACACTCTGAATAACCACCCAGCCTATAACTCCAAGAGAGGACTTAAGAAAATGCTAAAAACATCTCTTATCATTGTGATAATGATATTTTAACACCACGAAAGTAGGTAGGACAGAACCTACATTATTCTTACTTTCTTATCTCACCAGAAACTGGAGACATCATGCCCCCTCCAATAGGCAATGGTTATAAGTGGGAATCGCTGATCTCCATAATGACCCCATCTCGTCTGCTCTGCCTCACGTCCTAAACCCTACAGTTCCCATACAGTCTACATATTCCACATCTTTTAAAATCCATGTAATTTTATCAATAGTTATTTCTAATAGATACAGAATAATAGACATAATAGTTAGTTCTAATAGATATACTTGCACTGTATACTTTTTCATATTTCTGAATTATTTTTGTATATATTTGTATAAATATATACATATATTTGTGTGTGAAATATATATGTATATACATACATATTTCTGCACTATTTTAACCATTAGTAAAAATAAACATCTAACTTAGCTTAGTTTGCAGTGGACCAGTGATGGGGACCAGGGATTGGGGATTTCTTCCAAGTGTGAGTAAAGCAGACAACCTTCTATATACTAAGGGGTACTATGAAACCCATGCTCATATCCATTTAGGTTTTGCTTTAGCATGTGGTTTAGGACTTAGGGGATTGCACAGGTATAAACTCCTCAAAGGATCCAAGTTAACCCAGAGGAATCATTCCAATAGCTCACTAAGGGGAGTAAAAAATTGGCCTTTTCCTTCCAAAGCAAATGGGGGCCACAAATAACACACCCAGCAAATATTATACCAGTAATACAGAGATGGCAGTTTCTCTTCGACAGATAAATTACAAAGCCTCAAACTTCCAGTTACAGTTCAATAAAGCCCTCCTGAAATCAAAAGGCATTTTCCTCTCTCAAAGAAAAAAAAAAAAGATAAGTATGACCAAAAGTCATAGTACCTTGTATAGCCCCAGGAAGCAGGCAGAACTTTATTAATCTTTAGATTAATATTTGGTCACCTTATAAAAAAGTGGCTACCCTGGGTCTCTCAAGCAGACTTATTAGATCTCTAAAGAAAAAAAAAATCTTAAGTAATAAATAAATATCTAAACAAATAAATGCCACAGGCACACAGCCCCACAATTCACTGGAACAATTTTATTGCCCTTTTTTACTGTTCTTGATATCACGGAAGTTTACAATTAATAGCCACCAACATGAAAGAAGAAAAAGATAGGGAAAATGTTTATTGCTTTAGAAACAGGGGCACTCCCTCTCAGCTCTGTAACGATGCTTCTTTCTCAGTGTCACTGAATAAGGGGGAGCAGAATAAAACATGTGCTTAATGTGGGTGCCATGCATTTCGACAGGGATAAGCTGATGTGTGGTGGAGGACTGTGTTGATGGTTCTCCCTAAGCAATTACTGTCAATGAGAGACCGCGTAAATTTCATATTGCCTCTGAGCAGGATAAAAAATGTGCCAAGGGGCATCTGAGTTTGAATTAAGACAATCAAAATGCCAAAGGGGAAAGAATATCTAAGGTTAAAATAAAAGACCAATCCAGAGGATTGTGAATTATTTTTTGTTCTTTCTTTCCCTTACATAGACTTGATTGCAGATATATCTGTAGTTTGTTCATTCCTTGACTCCTTCATTCAACAAACACATGCCGGAAACTAAAAACACTGATCATAGTAAGAAATAGTATCCTTTTTTTTTTAATCCAAATAACTCAGTATTCATGAAAGCAGGGCATATTCTAATCTTACCACATATTAATAGTATTATAAACAGCATCTGACTGGGATTTTTGTTAATTTCATATTCTTGATAATTGGACAAAGGCAGAATTCAAGCTGATTTTTATGACATTCACAGTAAAATACACACATGCGTGAGCGCGCGCGCGCACACACACACACACACACACACACACAGAATGTTGCAATGCTGTTTCTGACTTATTTAGAAAATAAGCCATTTGGGCATATACCGAAAGGATAACTTACAAAGTATTTTCCCTTATGATAAATGTTTTTCTTTTTATTTCCTCTGCAGCTCTTTGGCCACTAAGGTTTAGGCATCAAGTTTACTGGGGAAGGAAAAGGCAGTTTATCTCTCAGCAGTCAAGTCCATGGAGCAGGGGGACACATAGATATAAGAAGGAAGAAAAGCAGGACAAAGACTTAAGACCTCTAAGCCCCCAATTTTCTCCTTCCTCCCCGCACAGGGGTGATTCTGAAAGAAGGAGGCAGCAGAAACATTGGGGCCAGCACGCTGCATCCCATAGAACTGTGGGGAGACCCACTGCCCTGAGACAAGCATTTAGGTGGGATGAAGACAAATAAGGTAAAAGATGTGGGTCTAGGGTCCCTCCTGGGTTCTCTTCTGTGGGTGTGAAAGTTCTGAGAGGCTGGCAGATCAGGACGGAGGGAGAGACCTCATGACCAGAAGGCATGAGCGAGTAGTCAGCCGCAGCAGGGAGCCCGTGCAAGCCTCAGAGACAGAACCAGCCCAGGCACGGGACAGTGACTGCCAGCGTGATGTCCTGGGCCATGTCCACACACCACAGCAGGACCGATTCATCCCTAAGGTCAGCACAAACAAGAGGCACCTCCTTCCACGCAGCTGTTCCCCTCTGAGGTTGCTAACCTTCTTCTTAACCAGATGCCACCCAGGGAGAGGAAAAGGAAGAAGAGAGAATCAGCATTTATGCAAAAGAGATAGTCCACCTGAAAGCAGCTGTCTTAAACAGGAAAGGTCTGAGTTACATTTACTTGTTAAGTTTCTCTCCCCTAGTAGAACGAGGGTGTGGCTTGTTGTCCAATGTTCTCAGTAGCAGAATCCTGATTTTCAGCTGTGTATATTGCTAACCAACCACAAGATTGTATCACCACCACCCCTTGCAGGTACAGGTGACCATGTAATAAGTTTCAGCCAGTAAGATGGAAACAGAAATACTATGTGACACTCCCACAAAATCTCTTCAAAGAGAATGAGCCAAGACTTCTCTCCTTCCTCTGTCTTGTTGCCAGGAGCCTGGCTGTGATGCCTGGTATCCCAGCAACCATTGTGGACCATAAGTCAATGACCACACTCTAAGGAAGGAGAACAAATGGCTAGAAACAGCCAAGATCCCTGATGACTTTGTAGTGCCACCATATCAGCCCCGAATCTTCCACCTCAGACTTTTTTTTAATGTGAAAAAAAAGTTAATCTCATTTAAGTCTCCATCATTTTCCTATTACCTGTTGCAATTGTACACAGTTGAGAAAGTCTGGTAAAGTGGCTTGTGAGCAGTATGCAAGAAATAATAGCAGGTGAGAAAAATATAATATTTTACACGTCTAAGATACAACATATCCCTGTATAACACATAATATATTTCTATAAAATATATATAAAGTATATTGCCAGTTACATATATATTTATTTTGTTATATTTTCTAACATGTTGGTAGCAGTTAGTGAGATGTATATATAATAGGGACCAAAAGTCTATTTTAAAAATCACTATTAAAAATTATCCTAACAGGTTAATGAAGGCATTTGTTGGGGGGGGGGTACTGATTTGATCTGATTGTCTTAAAAGCATGACAAACTGTTTGTCCCAGTATAATAGAAACATAACTCAATTTTCAACAATTCTATGCATTTGTGACCTGTGATACAACCTGAAAATCTACCCTTCCTGAACACAGTTCTCTTTCCCTCCCCAAGAATAGCCTAAGATAAAAGGTGTGCAAAGGGTTCGGAGCAACTTCAATCATGTCATGATTGTTTCAAAACTGCATTTGGACATTTCTGTATACATGCATCAGATTGATAGCACACATTTTAGAATTTGCCCAGGCCTTTTAAAACTCAAATGTATGTTGCAGAATGGGGCTTAACAGTTAGCGAAATAGGAGCTATTTCCCCAGAGCTACCAAATCAAATTGTGGCCAACATATTGCTGGTTATTTGGAATTATTTATGTTCCCGTGAGAATAAAGAATCTAAGGTGAGGATTTTTTTATCCTAATGATAAATACGCAGAGACCGTAAAACCTCCTGTTAGCTGGCATAGACAATTGTATTAAAGAGAAACCTTGTAAATTTCAAAAGCCAACGAACAAGATGTAGAAAATTGCCTGCGTTTATGGTGCCATTCATCAAAAGACTTCCATAAGTGTTAGAAACTTAAGTGTGTGCTCTGATGGCAAAAATTCACATTGAACCTAAAATGAAACAAAATTCTCCTTTAAAAAAAAAAATCACAACATCAACTCCAGCCCATTAAGAGGGAGTTAAAACAGGCTAGATCCAGGCCTTTATTATTAAATGACTTGCAAGAACATCAAAACCTCATTGCTTACCCAGGAAGGGAGAGAAAGTGAGAAAAAATTTACCTGATTAGACTTGAAAAAATGCTGAGCAGCTATTTTGCAATATCGCATTAAAAATACATATGCCTTCCATTCCCGAGTCTTACTTCCATTTCCACCAAAGTCACACAGAGTTTAGTTTTAAAACGCTAAGTTTGAGGAATTCAAAGTTTGGCTGGAGGAAAGCTCTTAAACAGAGGTCACTATTAGAAAGAAATAACAGTAATATTAGGAAGAAAAGCAAAATGTCAACATAAGCTGTCACCTGTAGGGTGATGGGGCCACACTGCCCCCTCACTTGTCCTGAGGGCTCAGGCAATGAGCTGCTGCATATTTGTACTTTCTAAATCCCACAGGGCAGGGATTTATGTGATTTCATTCACTGCATTATCCCATCCAGCATCCAGAACACTGCCTGGCACATCGCAGATGCTCCAAAAATATGTGTTAAACAAATAAAGGAACAGAAATAGAACAGAAATTGCTCAGCAGAGGTAGGCGACATGGTTTTCTAGTAAGATGCCACTGTGCTCCTGAATGCGACAGAACACAGTGGTTAAAAGCGTCAGCTCCGGCTACACATGCTCTAGCATTGAGACATCAGGTACAACATTGAACTTCCCTACGCCGCAGGCTCCACCCCTGCAAAATGGGGAATAATAACTGGTAGGTTGTGGAGGATTAAATGCCATGATGTACATAAATCACTTAGCACAGTGGTTCTCAACGAGGGTGATTTTGCCTCCCAGGGACAGGTAGCAATGTCTTGTGGCATTTGCTGTTGTCACAGATGGGAAGGGGGTGCTATTGGCACCTAGTGAACAGAGGCCAAGGATGCTGCTCAAGATTCTAGAATGCTCATGACAGCCCCCTACAACACAAAATTTTCCAGCCACAGACATCATTGGTGCCCTCATCTGCACACCCTTCCATTGCACGATGCCTGATCAGAGCAAGGACTCGGTGAGTAACATGGTTAAGTGACTGAAATGTACAAGGCAAAAGGAACCTGGCACCTCTTCATAAGTTTGGCTATTTCTTTTCTAAAGCCCAGAGGAGTATCTTATTGGTCCATCCTGGTCTCATCTCACCAACTCCTATCCAGAAGCAAGGTAGCTTCAGGCTCAACAGTGGAAACGAATAGCCTCTGGTGTCCATGCTGCACTAACCCCATAGCTTTTTGTTAAAAATTCCTTCCTTGAGGTTTCCCCTGCTGGTTTCAGAGAAAGATGTGCCTGGAGCACAGTGCTCTTGCCTATAGAGCCACAGGGCAGGATTTTAAATGGGTTCACAGAAAGACCAACTTCAGAGCAAGAAGGGCCAGGGAAACTGGGGCCCTTCTTGCAAAAAGTTTGTGCAGTCCTTGTGTAGGAACCTTGGTATTTCCCAATTTCGATACGAAAGAATTTTAAAGAACAGCTTGTTCCAACTCCTAAGCTGGGATAGTGATGCTCCAACCATAGATAGTCCACGAATTTGAGGGAGGCAAACTTGACCACAGGTAGGAAGCCCTATTCTCTGGAACATGAGCTGGCTAATGAACTCCATGGGGGATACACATTGCCTATCCAAGGCCGAATGGGTCAAATGTTTTCCCTCTAAAAATCTTCCTAATATTCTCATTTCCCCTAATTATTACCATTCACATTAGGCCTCCTAAGTCAGCAAGTGAAGTTCTTAACTCCTGCTTGGAGGAGACAGAGTATCCAAGTGCTCCCGAAGCCCCTGCATACTAGCCAAGACCTGAGGTCTTGGGCTAGCAACCTCACATCTCTGGGCTTCACTGACTGCCTCTCGAGGATGCTGGTTCATTCTTCGATTCAGCAGTGGCTTCCTGGATCCTCAACATCTGCTAAGCACTGGGGGTGATGGCAGCAACAAAGCAGGAGGAAACAGGCAAGTGTTGGAAATTGCAGGGATCATCATAGTGTCTATTCCATAGGGTTATTGGGTGGGTTTAAATGAGATCATGTATGTCAAGGCCTTAGTGCAAAAGCTGACCCCCTGGCCATGCTCAATTAACTCCAACTATCATTATAAATAATTACTGTTAACATCTCACCCAGGATGGAAACAAAGCATATTGCTGATGAGATACTATTCACCTTGCCTTCATTTATTGCTCAGGAAAGCATCTCACCAAAACCAAAAACGGCGTATGACCTCACAGAGCCTTAGGGGGTGGTGGTGAAGAGCCCAGGTAGGTGCTGAAGAGGACAGAATTGACATCACAGCCCTGCTGTGCATCAGCTGCGTCATCCTGGGCAAATGATGTGGCTTCTCCCAGACTCAGCTTTCTTGTCTGGAGAATGGGAAGAATAATGAAGGCACAAAATGTTTTTATGCGTATTTAATGAAATGATGTGCATAAAGCAGTTAGCACTGGTACCTGATGCATGGTAAGTACATAGAGTTTACCTTATAAATTATAAAATTAGCATAGTTCAATCTCTCTCCAAACACACTGGGGATATGCTCTCCGGGTTCCCTTCATCTATTTCTCCAACTTCACATCCTGTAACACAAGCTTTCTCAAAACTGTGCTGGCACCCCTCTTCCATCTCAAACCGGGGGACCCAGGGCCTCATGGACCCCGCTGTCCTTTGCTGCACGGTCACTGTGGCCCACAGGGTGATGAATGGCTGTCGTGAAATGAAGCCTGTGTCCGACTGCAATACACTCAGGTTGAATGACAGGGAGAACAATGAGTTTGGGGACCCTTTTAAGAACAGATTTTTGTATGAAGTTTTTAAGAAGCTGGGCGACTGCGCCCAGGTTAACCTCCCCTGACAATGCCCTACTAGGATGCCTGACAGCTGTGAGCTGTGCCTGTGGGTGTGCAACACACACACACACACACACACACACACACACACACACACACATACAGAGGCTTCCTTTCCCCTCCCCGCAGAGTTCCTCCACAGGCTCCCAAAACCCAAAGACAAATAAGCCAAGATTTAGGGAACTACAAATATCCCAGAAAACAAAGACCTACAGGGGACTGTCTTTCAACCCAGACATCACAACTGCCTGATTTTTATCATCTGTCGCAGGCAGGTGATTTGAAAGCAGACTTCGTGGACATCATGAATAAGAGCAGCTTAAATCAAATGCCATACATCAATCCCTTTGTTTAATGCAGAGACCTTTAAAATCGGGGACGCTGAGACATCTTCCTAGAGAGCAAAAGGCCACTCAATTTATCTCTTGTTGCTGTTTTTGTTGGTTCGTGGGTGGCTTTAAAGGCAGAAACCCCCTGCCCATGCCAGACCCCCCCTCCCCCGGCCTCTGGGGCCACAGCCGGCCCACCACCTGCTCTGCTTGGCACCCAGTTTGGGCTCAGCGGGCATCAGGCCATCTTACAAACAAGATTTCAACCTAGACACAGAAAGACACAGGAAGAAAAGAAATCTACCAGGAGATAGTAAACAGAATAGGAAAACTCCTCCACATTGACTCTGATGGGTAGGAACCTGATCATGGGTCTGTGCCTGCAGCCGCAGGGGTACAAGGCTGGAGGCTGTAAATTGATGTATGAGAGCAAAGGAGAGCAGCCCCCCCCCCCCCCACCCCCGAACAAGAAAAACCCGGTTCCGGCTCCCACCGAGAGAGCCCCTACCAGGGCAACTGGCATTCACTCATCTCCTAAATTCTACTCAGAAGCAGATTTTCTCTAAACGTGTGTGTGTGCTGAGAAAGGCAGGGGAGAGGGTTGGAATGACCATATCCAGAGTGCACACTCTGACCCGGCCATGCTCCTTCCAGGAATTCATAAATATACAGGGAGAAGGATAATCACTAACATACTGCTGTTAAAAAAAAGGATGGAAAATAACCTAAAATATCCATCAACATAATGGACAAATACATTAAAATGCTATGGAGCTATTTTACGAAGTTGATGTACATCTACACAGATTAATATGGAATGGTATCAATAAAAAAGTAAAAAAGCCACAATACTACATACAATATGATCTTATTAATATATACATGCATGTATTTGTATATGTATACAATTATTGATAAATGACAACAGTCTGGAAGAAAGTGCATCAAACTGTTAATCGTGTTTATTTCGAGCAGGTGGGATTGGGCGTGTCTCATACTTTCTTCTTCTAGTTTGTTATCCAGTTTTCTTTTAAAAAAATGAACATTTATAATCCCAAACAAAGTTTATTCCTTTCTTAGGGACAATAAAAAAGGAGAACAAGTATTTGAGTAAATGCAGCACATTTTGCCCGGTATAACAAAGCTCAGGGAATGTGACTGGGTCCTGGGTTGACTAGGGTAAGCCTGATTTTTGTTTCCTGGATTGACAGAGAGACATTTGAACCGCTCTTCTCATTCATTGCCAAGACATCTGCCGATAATGAATGACCACTGAGGGGCATTAGCAGTTTAGAAGTGGATGGGAGAAGTCAATGTGCAAAGCTAAGAGACCCTTTCTGTGGTTTCTGGAAAGCTCCCCAATCCACAGGGGTACTCGCCACCTTCCTACACAGCCAAATCCCCATGTTGATTCAAGAGGGACCAGTCAGCTTCCTTCTTCTGGGAGTTCAGAATTTGGCAAAAAAGGAAAATTAGTTGGTGTTATGGGCTGCATCACATCCCCCAAAATTCATGTGCTGAGGTTCCAACCCCCAGTACCTCAGAAGGTGATCTCATCTAGAAATGGGATCACTGTAGATGTAGTTAATTAAGATGAGGTTACTAGGGTGGGCCTTAATACAACTTATGTCCTTATAAAACAATGGAAATTTGGACAGATTGACATTACCCACAGAAAGAACACCATGTTACAGTGAAAACAGAGGTCAAGGGACATTTCTATGTCCCGTGGAACGCAAAAGTTGCCAGCAAACCACCAGAAGCCAGGAGAGAGGCCAAAGATTCTCCTTCAGAGTCCTCTGAGGAACCAACCCTGCGGAGGCCTTGATTTGGGACTTCTAGCCTCCAGAATTGTGAGACAGTACATTTCTGTTGTTTAAGCCACCACATTTGTGACACTTTATTACCACAGTGCTAGCCAACAAATTGGTGTCTCCAGGTGTCCGGAACTATAATGCATAAGCTCAAAAGATGGGCACAGGACACACGTGGCCAGTGGGAGAGTCAGTCAGCTGAACCCTAGCAGGTTGGTCCCTGGGCAGAAGCAGACGCGAGAGGTACAGGAGAACTCACGAGTGCTTTCTAAGCCTGTTTCTGGCCTCTTCCTGAGGTTTTGGTTCCCATTATACCCGAATTGAATCCTGTCATTCTGCTCGAGCTAGTTCCAGGAGATTTCTGTTTCAACAACAAGCATTTATAAGTCTTGAATCTCTAATGCCCCAGTAATGGTAATGGAGCAGACCCACCAGCACAGAGAATTCAATTAAAGTTGCTGGATTAGGGAAAAAATATGCAAATGGACGTATGTGAGACAAACTGATCAGTAGCCACAAATTCAAGAAGAGGATGGTTGATTTAAAATTCACAGGGACATCCGGGCAAAACGAGTCATTTTGGAAGGCAAGAAGGAGACAGCGTATGGTACCACAACTAGGTAACACCCGGCGAAGTACTCTGCTCTGGCTCTAACAAAAGGGCAGAACAAAATGGAGCCAATCTGTTCTGCTCTGCCTAGTGGCCTTTAGTAAAAGTCACCTCTCCCTGTTCTTCTCCCTCCAACCACATGATTTTGGTGGAATTTCCAAAGGCACTACCCACTCGCCCTTACTCTGGTGGTGGTTGCCTGGCCAGGCTGGACCAGTCCAAGGTCCCACACCTCCTGTTCCTGGCCACACTGATCATTTCAGGAAAGATCTATGACCCAAGACTGGGCAATCGGACTGTTTCCCCGAGATTTTGTGATCTGTAGCGTTGTGAGCCCTTGGCTGCCTCTTCTGGAATTACACTGTCACAGAAGGAAAAGGAGGAACAAGGGGAGAGAAGGCAGACAGACAAACACTTAATGGTTTTGACATTCCTGAATCCTGGCATCCCCAGGCCTGTAAGACCACAGCTTTTCCCATCATGTTAGTAGAGAAAATAAACTTTCCTTTTGTTTCAGTTAGCTCGAGTTGGGTTTCTGTTATTTACAACACCAAAGCTGTGATCTCTACAGAGGACACAAGACTTCACTCATACCAAGAATGAGGAATGTTACCCATACCCCTAGATGCAGAGCAAAGTGGCCCACCATCTGGGAAGCCTCCAAATGACGGGCACTCCCCTGTGTTACCACACAGGTTGGCGCTTCTGACCGTGACCACCAGTGGAATGGGCAGTGAGGCAGGGTCACCCAACAAGAGTGCTCCAGGGGATGCCTGCAGGCTGCTCTGACCATTCTCGCTTTTCAAGCATCTGAGCCCAAGAGCTGCAGAGTGGGAACGTCAGTAGACAGTGGCTGGGAGAAGGGCAACAGAGACAGACAAAAGCTGAACCCCAATAACATGAGGGTACTGGTATTGAGGAGAAGACACAAGCTCTCATTAGAGCATCTTCTAGGATTTCTGTTGAGAGAAACAATATAGCCATCAGAGCAGGCTTAGCCTCAAATCTGGGTAATACCACTTCTAGATGTTTTACCTCTCTGAGTCTTCGTTTCCTCATCTGTATAATAGGAGACAAATGTTGACTTCAAAGGGTGTCATGGGAATTCGATGAAATAATGGTGTATAATAAATGAAGCATTTCACATCAGGGAGAAAAGAAGGGTTTTCAATAAATGGTGTTGGGATAACAGGGTAGCCATCAGAAATATACAAAGAAGGGGGGCCTGGGTGGCTCAGTCATTTAAGCATCTGGCTCTTGATTTCGGCTCAGGTCATGATCTCGGGGTCCTGGGATTGAGCCCTGTTGGTCTCTGTGCTTAGCAGGGAGTCTGCTTGTGAGGATTCTGTCTCTCTCTCTCTCTCTCCCTCCCTCTGCCCCTCCTCTTGCTCATGCTCCCTCTCTCTCTAAAATAAATAAATAAATCTTTAAAAGATGAAAGAGAAATGTACAAAGAAACATACATGCCTAGATCATACACCAGAATAAACTGCAATGGATCAAAGATAGAAATATGAAAATAAAGCCAAAGAAGTGCTGGGGAGGGGCGCCTGGGTGGCTCAGTTGGTTGTGTCTGCCTTCAGCTCAGGTCAAGATCCCAGGATCCTGGGATCGAGTCCCACATCAGGCTCAGTAGGGAGTCTGCTTCTCCCTCTCCCTCTGCCTCTCTCCCCAGCTTGTACTCTCTCACTCCCAAATAAATAAATAAGATCTTTTTTTAAAAAGGGGGGGTAGAATTGGGAGGGTGTTTTTATACATCACAAAGGGAGATACCTTTTTGATAACAGCACAAGACACAAAAGATTGATAACTTCAGTTATATACAATATTTTTAATTAGCATGACAAAACCACTTATACAAAGTGAAAGACTGACAAGCTGAGAATCAAGGGCAAAATGCTAACTTCTCTCATAAATAAGAACGTCTAGAAATTGAAGTCAAGGACACAATCTGAAACAGAAGAAAATATAAACGCAAAAGGCAAATGACCGAGCAGACACAAAGACACTCATTCATGCTAAGAGAAACTATACTAAGATGCCAGTTTTTACCTAGTTTATTGGCAACAATGCAAAAGTTGGGTAACCCACTGTGCTGTGTATACAGATACACGGCTGTAGGCCGTATAAACAGATGTAACCATCATGCAGGGCTCTTTTGCATTATCTACCAAAATCGCAAAGACACACACCCCTTGACGTGGCAAATTATACTTCTAGGAGTTTATCCTACAGATATAGCTGTGATGGAAAATGACTTCGATGCATGGTTTCTCATTGTGGCATCACTTGTATTTGCAAACAAATGGAAACAAATTTCAATGGCTTTTTATAGTCGACTAAACAAATTATGTTAATCTAAACAATGGATGGGATATAATGCTGTCTTTCCCAAGATAAACAAAATGGGTTCTTTTATGTTCTGACCTGGAAAGAACCATAAGTATATTGTTAAGTGAAAATGCTGGGTCCAGGACAGGCGTACAGAATGCTTCCACTCGTGTTTTAAAAACAAAACAAAACAAAGAAGATAAGGGTAAAGAATATCTGCAAGGATATATAAAAACCAGTAATAGTGGGCGCCTGGGTGGCTCAGTTGGTTAAGCAACTGCCCTCGGCTCAGGTCATGATCCTGGAGTCCCGGGATCGAGTCCCACATTAGGCTCCCTGCTCAGCGGGGAGTCTGCTTCTCCCTCTGACCCTCTTCCCTCTCGTGCTCTCTATCTCTCATTCTCTCTCTCTCTCAAATAAATAAATAAATAAATAAATAATCTTTAAAAAAAAAAACAGTAATAGTATTGTTGTCCAGCAGACAGGAGTATTCACTGATGCTTTTTCTGAATTGTGATTCTATTATCTATTCAAAAACTAATTAAAAAAAAAAAACCCAAAACAACAAAAGAGGGGCACCTGGTTGGCTCAGTTGGTCAAGCATCGGACTCTTGGTTTCAACTCAGGTCACGATCTCAGGGTCATGAGATCGAGCCCTGAGTCAGGCTCTGCACTCAGCGCTGAGTCTGTTTGAGATTCTTTCCTCTCCCTCTCCCTCTGCTCACTTGCACTCTCTCTCTTTCTAACAAACAAACAAATAAAATCTTAAAAAAAAAAAAAAAAAGACGTAATAGATGAACAGCTCTTAACACCGTACCTGGAATGTAATAAGCTCCCAGCAACTATTAGTGGCCTTTGTTATGATTATTTATCATTACTATTGTCCTGGGAGACTTAAGCAGACACCAGAGCTCCTGCTGTGTTCTCCATGATGGCCCTGGCATCATGGGACCTAGCTGAATGTTCCACGTTCCTCACACTACCTTCACACGAACTTACCCCGAGCCGTCCCTTCCCCTCCTCTCCTGCTAACATCACCCCGAGGAGGACTGCACTCCTGGAAACCAGAGGGAGCACTCCAGCTACAAAAGCTCCATTCAGGGGTGTGGACAAGCCCAAGATGAAATGCAGATTCCTGGATTCTTGGTCACCCAAAGGCACCTCTGCCCACTTCAGGGCCCTGAATGATCGATCAGTGCCTTTCTCCTGATGTGCATCACTGCCACCACCCCCATCATCCTTTGCACACAGTGCATGTCCTTAGGGAGCTCCTGGCAACATGGTGGGGGTGGGGGGGGGATCAAGAGCTCTGCTTCCCAAGGACTCTCCACTCAAGGGTCCATGCTCTGTGAGGCAGAGAGCACTGCTAGCCCCAGCAGGTCTGTTCCTGCCAAAACCTAGCAGCGCACTCCTATAGGCATGTGGCTAGCAGGTCACACCAACAACATGCATTCAGGGGCACTTTGTCATTTTAAAATGCCGTGCCTTTACAAGGTCTTATCATTGTAAGCTCCTACAGGACAGAAATTACATCTTCCATGTCTTCTCTCTCCCTTGTAGCATGCAGCACAGCGCCGAGTACACAACAGTTGCCCAATACACGCCAAATGGTTGAATGGAAACAGAGTGAGTCGGTGATGCACATTATGGGCCAGTTGGCTGGTTGAAAGATTTTTCCAATGTTTTATCTGGCTAGAACATTAAAATAAGCAATTCCTAGGTCTTTTCAGGAAACTGTTACATCGTTTATGCATATCCACTGATTCACAGTTTATGGGAGTTAGAAATAGGGAAGAAAAAAACACAGATACACTTTTCACCTTGAATGTAATGTCATCCTCCAGCCAACACCTGATCCCTTGCTTCCCCTTTATAACCAAGTTCTTGAAGGAGGTGTCTACATTCTCTCTTCCCTTTCTCACTCCTACTCACGTCTCAAACCACTCCCAGATGGTTTCTGCTCCCACCAAGATGCAATTACTCTTGTCAAGGTCATCAAACCCATCTGTTACCAAATCCAGGGGACACTCCCCAGAACCGTTCTCTCTTGGCCTCCCAGCAGCAAGCTATTTCTAACCCACAGCCTCCTCTCCAACCCACCTTTCTTATTCTGACTTTTCCCCCACCCCACCTCTCTGACCACTCCTCTATTTTGCACACTTCTCTTCATAAATTCTATGCCCTCAAGATTCTGTTCTAGACCTTGTCCCCTTCTGGGGCAATTCCATCAATACTCCTCAATTCAGTTATCATTTATCTGCTGCCAATTTGCAGATCTTTACCTCTGGTCCTACTTTCCCTGCTCAGCTTTTGTCGCTTGCATCCTATAGCCTGCCAGATAGCCCCTCTTAGATGTCACACCTCAAACTCAGTGTGCCCCAACCTGACTTCATTCTCTCTCCCTTCACACCTGTTCTACTGCTGTGGTCCTGAAGTCGACAAATGGTGCCATCTTCCACCCAATGGCCTAAGGCCCCATTGCTTCTTTCTTTCCCCTTGACCCCATCAATAATCAGTCATCATGCCCTGTGGGTTCTAGCTCCTAAATATATCTTGAGTCCATCTATGTATCTCCTTCTGTCCCATCTACCACTACCCTAGTCCCAAATGCCATTCTCTCCCCCTTAGGCCCGTGCGCTCGCCTCCATGATGTCAGATGGGGCCCCGCTCCAAATCTATTCACCATCAGAGCAATCCTTCCGAAATACTAATCTGCCCAGCAATCATTCCCCCTGGACTCCTTCCTCAGCCTCACTCCCTATATTTAAAAGGCTGCCATGTTAGGCAGGACATCGGGCCATCTTCCTTGACAGCCTAAGAAACAGTGGCTTAAATAAGATAAAACCTTCCTTTCTCTCTCAGTAAAATGAGAAGGTGGTCAGTGGTGCAAGAATGTAGGTGGTTTTGCTGTATGAAGCTGTCAGAATCCAGGGACTTGAAGCCCTGACCTTCCTCAAGCATTGGTCTCCTCAGCATTTCTGAGCTTGCCTATAATCGCCGTGTCCCTATCTCAGCCCATCAGTGGGAAGAGGAGGAGGAGGGGAAGCAGCGGAAGAAGATAGGACCTTTGTTTTAAAGACATGACCCAGGGTTTGCACACATCACCTCTGTGCACTTCCCACGGGTTACTACTTTGTAACACGACTGTTCCAGCAGCAAGCAAGGTTATGGCGTGTGGCCACGAGCCCAGATAAAATTAGCGGTCATAAGCACTACTGACTTCACCGCCCAACCATTTCCCAAATCGGTGCCCTCCACTACCTCGGAGCCCAGCTCATGCTGTACTTCCTTGGGCTGAGGCTAAAAGCCTCCGCACTCATCTCCCTGCTTTCAGTCTTACATCCACTCATTCTATCTGATCATATTGATACTTGTTTTAAGACCTTATGATGGCCCCGCATAATCTTCAAGATTTCTTCCATGGCAAATGGCAGAAATCCAATTCACAGCGACTTGAACGAGAGAGGGGAGTGTTCCGGCTCATGTGACTGAGGAGACTGGGGGTTATCAGGCTAGCTATAAGCATGGCCAATGGCTCATGGATCCAAGGGAAATGATAGCACTTAATCTTCCTCACTCCTGCGCTTTGTTTTCCTCCCTGTTGATGTCATTCCCAGGCAGCCTCTGGGGGAACCTCAGCATCTCCCAGCTTATGTCTTCTACTTAGCAACCCCAGCAAAGTAAAACAAATCCAAAATTGTCATAGTTACTTATAAATGCAATGAAAGTCTAAGGTCTGATGCTTATTGTCTTTGATCGGCTTGACTCAAGACTCCTGTTCACATGGCCGGGAATACATTATACCCTCCCGGGCACGCCTGCATCACGTGCCTTCTAACCATAGCCAGGAGGTGGGGTCAATCTCACTTGAACCATACTGATCGAGTTTGGGAGAATAAGTTCCCCGGAGGAATTAAGGGATACTCTTAAAAGTATGGAGAATGAATGAAAACGGGGAAAAAACAATAAATGTTCATAGTATGCTCCATCATTTTATGGAGTGTCCGTGTGCTTTGGTATGGCAAACAGGCTTTTAAAATTTGCTTTTATTTGTATCTGTCTTCAGCCTGTCCATCTCCTGATAATATCCATTCACAGGCTGTTTATTAATTCTGAATTGTCTGTGGTTTGTAGGGGCACGCACACACACACGCACACACACATGGATGCATACACATACACCCCTCCACTTTGCTCATGCTGTCCCAGTGAATGTTCCTTTACTTCTCTCCCTGGATGACTCCTACTCACCTTTTGAGATTCAATGTGGATGCATCTCCCGCCACCAATGCTTCTTAGAGATCCCCAGGCAGGTCCTCTCTTTTCCCACAACACTCAACGCGGAGGACGGGGACTGCACTGAACATATTACTTGAAATTAGGCATTTTTGCACCTGCACCCTACTGGGGGATACTACAGACCCATTCTCCTGATCTCTACTCCATCTTTCTTCCACTGGGAGAATTTGGAGTGACTTTTGCCAAACTCCTCTGCAGCTGGATATAAATGCAACTCTGCACGTTCACTGCACGCATGAAACCTCTGGAAGGCAGAAGTGAGGCAGAGAGCATCTCCCCGTCTTTGTTATAAAGGTCTGAGAGAAGTGAGGTTTTCATACAACAGGATTTGGCACGCATTCTCCACTCTTTGAGTGGCAAGTGGCTGTTGAGATGGCAGTGTGGGTGGGGACTGTCCCTCAGAGGTGCTCAGAGAATCACTCCTTTGACACTTCCTGGGATTTTCTAAGCATCAGATTTCCGGAATTAAATCTCCGCATGCTTAAAATACCTAAGGTGATTTCTTTTTCTTGTACTGATCCTGACTGATCATTTCTCAAAGGAATTGTCTTATTCCTATTTGCACACTCAGTACCTAAAACAGGATCTGGCAGCAGGTGCTCAATAAATATTTCTTGAAATCTAATGAAATTAAAATATATGTGTAATTTCTTGGCAACATGAGATTTGTTAGTATGACAGATCATCCAAGCATGTCTGCTTGCCTATGTTGAGCTTTCAAACCCAGATCTTGGTCCCAGATATCCTGCTGTTTGGGAAAACGAGACTACCTCCGACAAAAGAAATCCAAAATCTCTGAGGGACAAAGGGCACCTTTCCTTATACAAACAGTGGCCCAGGGTTCATGTAAGCACAGGCTCTGATAACAAACAGTAGCATTATTAACAAAAGAAAATTCTATGATCCTGACATGGTCTAGTGATTTAGCACCTGCAGGTAACTTTTATTCTGAATCTTAATTTACTACCCACTGGTGACCCTTGTGTAAAAATCAGAACAGGGGAGATTTGATCTTGCATGTAAATTTTATGTTTTGTCTGCTGGCAGATTTATGATTTGGGTTGCGCCCAACGCATTCAATGAGGGAGAGCCACATAATGGTCATACGTGTCATCACCCAGCACATTAAGCTGCCTTGCAATATCCCAGATTACAGTAGTACATTGCAAAGCATGGCTATTTGAAGGTAATTCATTCCAAATTCAACTTGGATTGCTTTTCCTCTAAAACTGACAGTGGGCTATGCAACAAGACCATTGATGTGTGTCTCCAACCTAAAAATAAATTTTATACTTTTAGAGCAGTACCCAAAGAAGTCAGGATATTCAATTCATTAAAAAAATAACAATAATATTCTTTTGTGAGATCACTTGCCCCACACAAAAGGAAACAGAGAAATGTCACAGAGGCAATTAAACAGAGCAATTAAGAGAATAGATGTTCAGGTCAGATGGATCTGGGATGTTAGCTCTGTGGCTCCCAGGCAGCGCCTAGAAGCCTCAGCTGCTTCAAGTGTACGGTGCACTCGCCCTCAGGCTTGTTATGAACACTTAGGGCAGTGCATAATGCCCAGTGCCTAACACAGCATAGGGACTCAGGGCGATGCTGGTTACTTCTTTTTTCTGCCTAGTCAATTTCTCCTCATGCTTTTTCTTATCAAACAGCAACTAATGGCAAAAAAGAATATATTTGTTTGCTTACAGGAGTGGGCAGCTTTTCCAAGAACAAAAAAATGTAGTAATTCATGAAGAGTTCTGAAAGTTCCTTGAGGTCTTGTATTTTATTTTTAAGCATAAGGTGTATTACTCGGTAATGTATTTGTACTTGCTTTAATATAACATGTGTGATTGAAGTTGATACTTCAGTGATGCCAGTTATGTGGGTATGTTCATATGCTGAAAATCTGAGTTGCTCAGTCAGGACATGAGTGTACTCTTCTCTCTCTATGCATGTGTGGGTGTGTGTGTATCTGTGTATGTTATACTTCAATAAAAAGTTATTTAAAAAGACTCCAGGAAAATACATTGGGTTTATCCTAGAGCTCTGAGTAAACCCTGGCACGCTTCCCCAAGCCCCTGGGGTAGCCCTCCCTTGTTTGCAAAGCATGTCACAGAGGAAGCAAAATCCACATTGAAGTGACAGTATTACTAGGGAAATAAGAAAGGCTTCTTCACGTGATCAAGGACACAGTGGAGTCAGGAGTTTGTCACAGCAGATGTGGACTTGTGCTGATTGCCAATTTCCAAACACTCATTTAGAAGCCCACGGTTCAGGCAATTAAGGCTGATTCTAGGCTCTGTTTGAAATACAGGAGTTTTTTTTTTTTTTAACCAAAAACTCATCATCCTACAACCATTGATACAATGTGCTGGTTCATTTTTTCCAGTGACTGACCTTTAAGTGTCCAATTACAAAGTTTTATTATTTCCACCCCCTTTTTGCCATTACCCCCTTGGGAAGGAGAAAAATCAGAGCCCAATAGGACTGTAGAATCTGAGGCTGGAATTGGATTAGAAATTGCAATTACAAAATCCCTAAACCCAAATACCAAAAACAAATTTCCAAGGGCAACATTAAAGTGAGGAGCACAGACGTTCGGGCCTAAATTTGATTTTATAAAATTCCTGGGAAGAAGATTCATAACATTACTATGAGGGCATGCAGCTGCGTGACTTCTGAGACTCTGTCTACCTTTAAATGTATATAAATACGCTGATCTTGAAATAATGCCTAGGCCGCTACATCCCCAAATGGGCTCTGTAAACCCCATGCTTTATCAATAAAAAAGGCAGGGAGGGAGCAAAGGTCATGTGAAATACTCCTGACAAACACTACACCTTATCTTCTGCTCCCAGAGCGTCACGCGACTTATTAAAGGCTCTGAGAAGTCCTGCAGCAAACAAATATGTTTAATTGTATGTAACCCAGCACTTCCCTAATTTACCTGACCAAACATGTCATACCACAGAAAACCCTCTAAAAATTGGGGAAGTGCTAAGTTCACCCTAGTGAGCTGTCTGGTTGTCATATTCAGGGTGGAACTCCTCAAGCAGGATGTTGGGGCACTGGCCTTCAGGCCTCATGTGGCTATTAGCCCTGTGTCCTACAGCTCTCTGGAGTTTTGAATTTATACTTCCAAAGGTTCTAGGACCCTGAACTCTTCGGGGCAAGCTATTATCTTAGGGCTCCTTTGGCCAACAGCAGTGACACCAAGATTCCATAATCCCACAGGAGGCAGAGCTGTTAAGGACCGTGATGCCATATGTGGTTGAAACGGAGAAACGTTGAACTGCAAAGGGGGTGCATATCTGCACAAGTGCAACCGAGAAGGTTCTTGCCCCTGCCTCTCTCCATTTACCTTTCTTTTTGTTCTTGCTCTTCTTCTCAACCTTCTCTTTTCCCCCTCTCCTCCCATGACCTTCCTTCTCCTCACCTGGTACATCTTTATCCGTGCCACGGGGTGGCAAACTTTCGCTATACAAGGATCAGAGAGTCACTATTTTAGGCTTTGCAAGGCCACCTAGTCCCTGTTGTAACTACTCAGCTCTGCCACTGTATGGCCAAAGCAACATAATGTGCAAATCATTGGGGGTGGCTGTGCCCCAATAAAACTTTATTTATGAAAACAGGCAGAGGGCCAGATTCGGCCCATGTGCTGTAGTTTACCAATCTTTAATCCATGCTTTACTTGATGATGTTAAGGAATTCAAGTATGTTTTCCTTTTTACTTCTTGAATGACATTGCCCATTTCCGGTTGCGAATCCCTCCCCAATGGTCTTCTGTAAATCTTATTCTCACTTCAAAGCTGATTTCTCCCTCCATCAGGGAACATTCCCCAATTGCCCCCAGCCACCCACTATGAATTAGCCTTTCCCCTTACCCTCACAAGGCAGTGGAGGTCAGCAGAAATTCCAGGACTGCATACTCTGCCTTGCCTTAGAACGGGTTTTAAAATACATTGTCTTCCATTTTAGATGCATACTCTCTCCTCTCTGGAGCCCCTGGCCTATCTATAAACACCTAAGAGTTTTCTTACAGCAGATTCAGATGTCTGTGGAATTCTGTCTGTCCCATTTTTAAATGGAGATGAATATTTATAGGAATAAATATGAATCACAAAAATTGAAGCTGCTTTTGGCAGGAGGTGCTTAGTGAGCATTTTCTTGGGACTGAGGCAAGGGGCGTGTGTGTGTGTGTGTGTGTGTGTGTGCACCCACGTGTGCGTGTGCGAGCGCATCTGGGGGGAGGGGCGGTGGGCAGGCAAAGTAGTTTTACAGGAGATGGAAAGAAATCTTGACGGGAAGCCGTTTTAAGGCTATAAAGAGTACCTTTCTCCTCTCATGCCTCCAAAACAGATGTCCTACTTATGCACCCATAGTGTGAGCACCCGAGCTTTCAAGAAATACCATCTAAATTTATTCAAACAGGGACTCAGCAATAACTCCTAAAAAGCAATGCTTTCAAAGGAAAAGGAAAGGCGCTCACCTTGCGAGACCGTCAAAACGATTCCCACGGATGCCTCGTGAGCCTCCACTAATCTGACATGAAAGGAGCAGGGCCTGCTGCCGGCCTGGCGGGATTTGAATCCTCTGGTTCCAGGGAGAGAAGGTATTACCAAGATCTGCTTCAGCATGCGGCTTAGAAGGCACGTAAATGGAATATGTCTTTGCCCGCTTGGTTTTGAACTAAATCTTCTCCTCCCTCCCAGAGGTAAAATGAGATCATTACCAAGGCTCGCTTAGCAGGGATGGATGGGAGTCGGGGGTGCCGAGGGGCAGGGGGGCTGGCTCTCAAAGGCTGTGGCCAGCCTGAAGCAGGCCAGTAGAGCCACCAGGAGCCACACCCCGACCTATTGGACACGTGGCGATGCCCTCCCCCCATAAAAGTGCCGTAGCCCTGGGATGGTCTCGAGAGTGGTATTGAGGAGCATGTCTGCCTCCAGCTTCCTGCATAAGGGAGGCAAAGTCACGGCTCTTGCTGTCCTAGATTTTCCTCACCTGTCAAATGCAGGCAATGGCAGTGCCTGTCTACAGGACTGTGTTCATTGAGGGCAAATGCCTGCAATCGTGCCTCTTGATGCCTCAGTGTCCTTATTTATAGAAGAAGTCATGATGACATCTGTTGCAAAGGGCTGTTACTGAGTCAATGTCAGCACGCAGAACAGTGCCTGGCACACCGCAGAGGTCATGGAAGGGTTCCCTGTGATGATGAGCTAGGATGAACAGGCAGGTAATTGTGCAGTGATGAAGAACAGAGGCAGGCAGGCTTTCCTTAGTCAACGACCAAACTGCATGTATCTTGGGCTTTGTAAGTCATGCGGTTTCCATTGCGACCACTCACCTCAGCTATGGTAGAGCCGACGCGTCTCAAGCAACTCATAAGGAGTGATGGAGGCTTTGTGACAGTAAAACTTGGCTTACAGACACCAACATTTGAATTCCATATAACTGCCACCTATTACAAAATGTCACTCTTCTTTGGATTTTTCTAAACACCATTTTAAAAATATGAAAACCATTCTTAGATCCTGAGGTCTACCCCAAAAACAGGCAGGCACTGAATTTGGCCTTTGGGCCATAGTTTGCGGATTGCTAATTAAGAGCGACTGCTCTGGAGTGAGCCCTGTTATGTGACCTTGAGCAAGTTAACTCTTCTAAGCCTCTAAAGTTTGATAATCATACCACCTATAACCTAGAGCTGAGAGTTGCTGGAAAGATGAAATGACATAATGCACAAGAAGAACGCATCATGAAGCCTGACACGTAGTAAGTGCTCAGTAAGTGTCAAATCTCATTACGAACAAACCCACAAACTATATCTAACTGAGCTATGAGGCCACTTTCTTAGCAGCAACACCAATGCACCAATCTCTTCACAAGACCCGGACAGAGACCCTGCCAGCAATTCAACATGTCCTATTTTGCGGACACTGAACAGGCAGCCTTGTCATTGACACCTGACCCTCCTGAATGAAAGCGAGTCTAGGGGTCCATGAAATGTAACACCTTCCTTAAGAAAGTCTGGAATTGGTCAGTTACAAAATACCTGGTCCATGTCCCCAACGGATAGCACAGATGATCACTAGCAATGTTTGTGGCCTGTGGATAACAAAGCAGCCACTTGAGCACCTGACCCTTCTGTTCCTCCTTTCCTTGGGGTGACTTGGAATTCCCAATACACTGAACTGTGCACATTCCACTCAAAACATCAAACAGCCTCATCAGCCAGATCCCATTTCCCTGTCTTCTTGAGAAGGTCTACTTGAGGTGGTTCCTTTGGGTAGGATCATTTTAGGCTGTGTGTGTTGTTTTTACTGTCATTGTTGCTTTGTTTTAGTTCATAGAACTGATGAGACAACTGAACCTGACTGCATACAAACCAGGTATTCCCTGACAACTTCAGGACCCCCAGTAGTCCCGTTCTTTACTATTCTGACCAAGCTTCAGTGTCAGACAGAAAAATTCTGGACTTTTGCATTCTTTTATGTCAAACTGAGTTGATATTAGGACGATTAGCTAATCTGAGGAGGGAGGGCCTAGTTTGTGGAAATAGGGACCATGAATTTGCCTCATTAGGAAAAGATACCTGCCATATGCCAGGCACTATCCCAAGTGCTTCACAAATATCAGCTCATTTAATTATCAGAAAACACCATGAGGTAGGGCTATATTTATCCCTCACTTCACAGATGAGGAAAAGCACAGAGAGATTAAGGAACTTAGCCAAGGTCACACAGCTGACAAGTAAGGCAACTGGGATTCCATTTGAGGCAGTTCCAAGTCCATGCTCTTTAAACACAGCTCTATGCTGCCTCTCTTTACGTAAAAAGGTACCTTGCAAACAAATCAGCAGAGGACAGGTAAGAGTGCCACTATAGATTCTGAGAGAGCCTGGGGGCCCGTCCGATAATCTCTCATCTCCACAAAGCCACTCCAGGAAGTGGTCACAACAATAGGGAACAGCAGTAACGCTTGATGTGGACAAGTGACATCTCATCTCCAAATCTGTTGTAGAATGTGAACAAAGTCTTGCTTTTTCCTCTTCCTTCTTTCCTATTCTTTTCCTCCCTTTCTTTCTTTCTTTCTTTCTGTCTGTCTGTCTGTCTGTCTGTCTTTTTGTTTTGCTATAGCTACTATGGAAAATACTGGGCAGTTTCTTCAAAAAACTAAAACCAGAACGACCATAGGACCCAGCATTTCTACTTTTGGATATTTACCCAAAAGAAACAAACAAAAGCACCATCCCAAAGAGCCATCTGCACCCTCATGTTCATTACAGCATTACTTACAACAGCCAAGACATAGAAACAGCCTAAGTGTCTACCAATAGGCCAACGGATAAAGAAAATGTGGTATATATTTACAACGGAATACTACTGAGCCATCAAAAATAAGGAAATCCTGTCATGTGCAACATGGATGGACTTTGAGGGCCTTCTGCTAAGTGAAGTAAGTCAAACAGAAAGACAAATACTGTATGATCTCAATTACATGTGAAATCTAAAAGAAAAAAAAAACCCTCAGATACAGAGTAGATTGGCGTTTGCCAGAGGCAGGGGAGTGAAATGGGCGAAGGGGGTAAAAAGGTCCAAACTGCCATTTATAAGATAAAAGTTCTGGGGATATAATGTTTGGTGCGGTGAAGAAGAAAAACAAACCTTACTGTTTCAATTCACCAGTACTATGTACCTCCTTTGCAACAGTCCTCGCAGATAAATGCAGCTTCACGATCGATCCCTGACTACGGCCCCCACCACACTCCACAGTCCTGTCAGGAGAGCAGTTCTGGAGAACCTCTATGGTTCCGTGGGGGCTGAGGGCTTCCAGCGCCCCGGGATCAGGCAGCCAGCACCTCTGGGGGTGGGGGGGGGCCGATGCTCTCGAACGCTCTCAGCCACTAAAGGGTTTCTCAGCCCTGTGAGAGCTGCTGGCACTGCCCCATATGTGGCGGGGACCCTTGTGAATCCTGACAGTTGTGCTGGGATGGACAGGTGTCTGATTACAAATCACATCGCCGTTATTTACCAGGCCACATCTGAGCACCCCTCAAATGATGATGGAAGGCAAACAAACAGGAGACAAAGCAGATTGCAATTCTCTCTGGTGGGGCTTTATGCAAAAAGGTACCTCGCCCACGTAATTCATTAAGCTAAAGCTCCATTTGGACCACTTTGGAACCTGAGATGATTATTACAGACCAATTGCCCATCACTTGCTTTCTGATTTAAAGATGCCTTTCTGCCAAAGTGGAAGGGATCATTGGGCTTCACAAGCAACAAGAAAATGTTGAAAAGTCGTGCTTTTGCCCAATATGGCTCTGGATCCTGTTTTATTATTTAGCAGGGAAGAAAGAAAATATTTTAAAGAGTCACTTTCTGTACCACAGCAGAAACTTGGAAGCTTTTTTACAACACCATGAAAGGCCAAGATGAGGTTAAGAGGAAAGAGAAAAAGCTACATCAATGCTGAAGAAAAATCTCTAAGACATGCTGTTAAGTAAAAAGAAAATTAAAATTAAAAGTGAAAACAACAAACAAGTTTAAGAACAAGATATCCTAACAAAACAGTGGGGATGTGCTCACTGCCACTGAGCTGTGTACTTCAAAGCGATTAAGATGGTAAACTGTATGTATATTTTTACCGCAACTTAAAAAAATAAGATGTTCTCAGTATATCTATAAAAACAAAACTATGCATTTTCCTATGTGTCACTTAAGCATATGGAAGTATAGATAAATGCCAGCAGAGTCAGATATTGACCTCCAGGGAGGGGCCTAGAATTGAGGGTACGAACAGCACAAAATTTAGCTTTGGTAGCATTCTATGAATGTCTTATAACCAGAACATGGTCATATATATTGTACTTCATAAATAATTTAAATAAAATCTGCAAGTAAGTCTCAGTCTCTTCTCTAAAATGAAGATACTGAACTTGGTCAGCAATTCACCTTTTCCCCTATAGTTATAAGCCATGATATGGTAAGATCTGTGTCTATGAATTACTATACTTACTAGGCATGGCTAAAATAGATCTCATACAATTTCTCAACTTAATTTAAAAACATTTTGCAGTTGGGGCACCTGGGTGGCTCAGTTGGCTAAGCGTCTGACTCTTGATTTCAGCTCAGGTCATGATCTCAGTGTCCTGAGATGGAGCCCTGAGTCTGAGTCAAGCTCCCTGCTCAGTGGGGAGTCTTCTTGGGGATTCTCCCCTGTCCCTCCCCCGACTCGTGGGCATGTTCACGCATGCTCTCTCTCTTTCGCTCTCCCTCTCTCTCAAATAAATAAATAAATCTTAAAAGAAAAAACTTTTTTTTTTTAGTTAGTAAATACTTATAGAGTACCTGCCATGTGCCAGGCATGATCCCAAGTGCTTCACAAATATCAGCTCATTTTAATTATCAGCAAACACCATGAGGTAGGGCTATATTTATCCCCCACCTCACAGATGAGGAAAAGCACAGAGAGATTAAGGAACTTAGCCAAGGTCACACAGCTGACAAGTAAGGCGACCGGAATTCCAGTTGAGGCAGTTCCAAGTCCATGCTCTTTAAACACAGCTCTATGCCGCATCTCTTTTCATCACCTACTAGCCTCCTTTCTGTTCTTCACATCTGTCAAGTTCATTCCCACATCAGGCCCTTTGCGTTTGCCATTCACTCTTCTGATGACACCCTTCTCCAGATCTTTGCATGGCACAGTCTTTCTAATATTTAGGTCTCAGCTCAAATGTTGACTTTCTAGAAGACCTGAAATTGCTTTTCTGCCATCTTTTTAAAACTATTTCTTGTTTGTTAATAATTTGTTCACCATTTTATTTTCTATTTCTCCCAATACATTATATGCTTCATGAGGTTAGGAACCCTGTCTGCCTTGTTCACCACTTGTCCCAACTCCCACCTCAGTGCCTAACACAGAGCAGGTGCTTGGTAAGCGGTAAATGGATCGTGGATGGATGGAATGATAGATGGATGGCTGATGAGAGACAGACAGAGGATGGATGGATGGATGGACAGACAGTTGGAAGGACGGGGGGATACATTTAAGTTTTAATGAATTTAACTCTACTCCTTTTACCCCACTCAAAACCCTTATCAGGATTCAGGTGAGAGAGATGCTATTATAGAGATGACCTTGAAATCATTAATTTCCTTTTAAAAATAACTTATAACTGGATGGCTTTGATATATTATAAGGATCAAATCACTTGGAGCACAGTTCACAATGGGTGGAGACAACCATTAATGGGAAAAGAATCTCTGACAAATGTTTTAGTTGATTCTTGAGAAGAAAAATCTTCCTACTTTGAAGGCCAACAATACCACTAATGTACCACACCAGTATCATTCGGAGTTGCGGACTCAGACCCTCGTGACGAAACACAATCTTCAGCTCCTCAAAGGTCCAGAGGCGCGACCGAGCAGCACCCAGGGTCCAGCTGCTCAATGAGCACTGCCGAGTGCTGTATGCAAACGATCTAAACACCGGAATCCCTCCTCTGGTCCCACACTCTCTGGTCTCCCTCATCAGGCACTTTGGAATTCTTTGCTCTCAAAGAAAATATCCCATAGCATGCTTCAGATATTAGGAAGCCAAACAAGCAATCTCTACAAGTAAAATATGAGATATTGAACGAGGCTCCCTGGAGCAACCAGCTCCCACATGTAAGTAATTTTAAGAGGACGGAATTGATTTCTGACCTTATGCCTTGGTGTATTTGTAAGCATTTGTATTTGATGAAAAACAGTCAGAATAAAGGGCAGTTTGATTTTTCAAGAGCTGTAAAATATAGACAAGGATAACAGGGGGTAACTTGCATATTACCCTGCAAATGGACAACAGAAAGTTCTGGGTATGGCAAGCAAAATATGAAATCAAATTTAGCAGAAGCCCTCCTTTCATTTTTTTTTTTAACCTGGTGTATTTCAGCCTTGGTTGGATGAACTAAAGACGGGCAGCTTTGTTCAATAAGCACAGTTCTGCTACGTTTTCTCATTTCCTCACACGGAAGCCCTTAGGCAGACCTGAACATTATCTAACTCGAACATGATCTAACTCAGAAAAAATGTTCTTGGTTTCATCAGGAGATGGGTCTCGTGTTCCTCTGGGAGCGAGATGTGAAGGCTCCTGGGTCCTACTGAAAGAGAAATGGAGACAGAGACTCCCACACCAACCTCACAGGTGGCATGTAAGGGACTCACGCTGTGAAGGGACGCCGTCTTTCCACAGACCAAGCCTGGCTGGCAAGCCTCACTTTTCTAGGACTTACCCAGGAAGACAACGGGATTTTAGACTCATTAACAAGGACATGCATCTAGAAAGATTAATTGAACAGACGGTATACATAACAAGAGTCCATTCTCCCCCACCGGCCCCCCCTCCCCCGTAGAGCACACACATTTCTGGGCAATTTGCATACACTTAGACTGGATCCCACCTCTTCTAGCTCAATGACCTTACAGAAATGCAGACACCAAACCTACCTTGCTTAAAAGGGACCAAGAAAGAGAGATCACAAGCAATTATATGACTTAAAGACCCATGATTAAGTCTTTAATAAGATTTGGCTCCCATTTCAAAGTTCCGTCTCAGTGTTTCATAATTAAGGAGCGATGAGCCTGATAGACATGGGGCATGTCAGACATAAACAGAAATTGGGAATTTCATGCCGTAGTAAATAACTCAAGGGTGGAATGAGGCAGGAGGCATTACCAATACGGCAGGGATGGAGGTGGGGGAGAGCCAACCTACGGCCTTCAATGCTAGGGAAGTTATTTGAGGATTGTTGAACCCTATGAAAGATCAGCCTTTCTGGGTGCCAAGCCCCCAGAGACTTGGGTTTATCAAAGAACTACCAATCACGTAACATAGTTGAAACAGCCTAGAGGTAACTTTAGCTTTCACACCTGAGATTTTGGGATATTCTGAAGCCCTTGTGCCTTTGCCAAAAACAGAAAACTTATTACCGGCAGCTTTGTGCTGTGTCTGAATACACAGTTTCTCACGGCACTGTCTGATCCCCTTTCCTGCGAACAGCTCCCCTGTGTCTCCCCGACCATCCCACCCCACACAGTGGGCGTCAGAAGAGACCAAAGCACCATCTAAATGCAGGTGACTGGGGATTGGGTCTAAGATGGCAGCAACAGAATTCTTTACAGCTATGTCCTCTGGATGATACTCTTAATCGGGGATAACTACCATTTGTAGAGAAGTGTTTGCCATTTTGCTTGGAAGAGAGATTCTTTTCCTTCCGAGGAGTCCATCAAAGCCCCTTTCAATTCATACCTCTCAATTCATGCTTCCACAGTGAACACGTACAAAATGGATGGCTTGTTTAATATTCATTAAAGGTCCCACTGTGCTGGGTGATAGTTCTCTAGGGCAGCACAGTCAGTAAGTAGCCCTCATGCTTGGGAATCAGAGCCTGCAAAGGCTGCACACCCTACCAAGACGTTCTATTGGTTACCATTAGAAAAACAGTCATTATAAATGGTTAGAATAATATGCAATATGCATAATGAATGAGCACCAGAAGTCACAAAAATAAATGCAGAGGAAAAGGCATGAATGGAAGCCAGCTCCAAAGTAGAATCTAATAATTTGTCAAATTCCGTTGACACCACTCCATGACACAGTTCAGCTCTGCTGTCGTCTTGGCACCAGCATTCATCGGCATCTGCCTGGGCCTGCCTGGACCCCCCATCTTCCTCCTTGCTCCCAGAATTAACTTCCTAAGACCCAGCTGTATTCATACACCTTAAATGGCTCCCAAATGGATTAAGCATAAAGCCAAACACTGGGTGTACATTTAGAAGTTTCCATAGAGTAGCCCACTCATTTGGCCCCATCTCTCAACAAGGTACCCATCCTCTATCCCCCAGCCCCACAAGCCTCCAGGTGCTGTGCTTTCTGCCAGGGATTCTCCATTTCAGGCTCAGAGCAGTGCTTTGAGGGGGCAGCAGGGGCGTGATACATCACTACTGCTCCATTATAGCTGAGGAAACAGAGTCTGGAGAGGTTTTGTAACTGGCCCAAAGTCATGCAGTCAGTAAGCAGAAGGACAAGAATTTGAAAACAAGCCTGCCTGATTCCAACACATCTGTTCTCTCCCCTACACTGGGTCAGCAGATCAGTAACTGTTGGACCTCTTGACAAGTGTGTGGGGTTATAGGGGGACAGCCCAGGAACGTCATACAGAACTACCCTACAGGAGGCAAGCAGAAGAATTCCTTTTAACCCAGAAATAAAGGCAATCGGCAATGAAGAAATAATCGTGTTGGTGCCAGAAAGTGTAAGAAGAGTCATGTGAACCCCCACATTATTCCTTTCCATGAAATCCTAAAATTTTCAATAAAAAGCGATGGTCACCAATTGTTTTGTGGAAACCAAGGAAGGGGCTGGGCTTTATTCCAAAGTTAACAAGTGTGGACTCAAAGTGACATGCACAGATGGGGAGGCATAGAGGCAGAAGGACATGGGCAGAAATTGGGGGGGGGCACTCAGGGCTCTTCCAGAAATTGGCACACATGGAGCCAAATCCCTAAGAGGAAGGGGATTTTTCCAACTTTTCTCTCTAATGAAGCACTGAGCTCCAACACGTCCCCTGAACCACCCATGTATTCAGTGTTATTCCCGCCCACCTTTACTTCTGTCTCCCTTCCTCAGGGGAGCCCCCTCACTCCAAAGGAGCACTCTGTCCCTGGGGCCCATGTGCCCTCCTACCTCCTGTCAAAACCTCCATGCAGGAAAAGCTCTGACAAACTCATTGACCTTCAGGAGTAAAAATGACTCTTTGCTAAAATCATCACCCCTCCAGGGCTTAAATTTTCATTTTTCAAGCAAAAAGGAAAGGAACCACAGAAGTGGAATTCCAAGCAAAAAGGAAGAAGTCAGCCTTCAGAACCATTTCTGAAGGCTCAGAAATCTGACAAAGGCTAATCTGACACATAATATGACATCTCTGATTTTTAAATCTGTTTAATGAAATTAGGAGTTTGAGGAAAGCTGTCAAAGACACACAAGGAAATACCAAGATATAAATTGTCATGTGCTCTAAGATGGTTACCATATGATTGTTTTTCCTTAAATGGTGACTCCTTTGGCTTTGGTAAAACAGAATGTATGCCAAAGTGAGTATACAGCTTTGAAAAAGAAAGCTGTAAGGACATATGGAGACACACACAAGGGTATGTACCAAGTGAAAAGCAAAGCTGTGGAATAGCAAAGACTCTGTATTCCTTTTTGTTGTTTAAATTAAGATGTACACGTGTGTGCATCACTGGCTCACTGTGTGGTTTTTAACTGGCATTCTTTCTCCCCTTTTTCTGAAATCAGAAACTCCCTTTTCTTTGAGCTGATGTGGTCCTGTGCTTCACATTCCCCAACAACCAGTCCTCCACCTGGTACAGACACAGGGGTGACCCTGGTCTGTCCTGTTACTGTCCCCCTGTCCACGGAGATTGGCCCGAGCAGAGCCAGTCACCGTCCTTCACTGGGACTGATGTCCCGGTCCCTGGATAAAGAAGTTCTTCTCTCCACAAGAGCGGCTGCCCTGCTGAGTTAGGACCGTGGGGATGCAGGTGAGCATCTTTCCCACTAAGGGAAGGAGAGCTGTCTGCAGAGGACTGAAAAGAAGAGAGAAGAGCTGGATGATGGAGAAGGAGAAAGGGTCAGGAAGAGGAGGAGAGAAGGCTCCCAGCGAACCCCAGGATCCAATCAGGAATCCATCCAGATCTGCTCTCTGACTTCCCAGGAACATGGCCATTTTACTTGTGGCTTAAGCTCGTGTGAGTTTGCTTTCTGTCAAGTGCAAATTAAAGAACTCTCCCAAATACTGTGAGTATATATCTGTGGGCTTCTGTACGTCTCCCTCTCCAAATCCAAAACATATCCAAGCAATTTAACAGTACTTACATATGATAATCTATGATTATGATTAACGTGGGGCAGGGTCAATTTTACTCATTTTAACTTTTTCAATTAGTACCGATTACTTTTTATGATTTTTTTCAGTGAAAATATGGCTGGTTTTTTTGTTTGTTTTTTCAAAAACATTTCTGCCTCCAATTAAGGATGGAAAGAATCTGTGTTCGTTCTCGGAGTAGGAACCATTAAGTACCCTGTAGATAGCAGAATCTGCAACAGGCAAACGCATGCATACAGTGCAAAATAACACCTCTGGTACGTACGCCGATTCAGTGCACCGAATAGTGAGTCACTGCGAGCTGGAGTCTTCCAAGAGCTCCATTTAGCCCTCCTTCATCTCTGCTGTTCATGCTGAAATGTTCTTCCTCCATGTAATTTTTACTCTGGGCACCAGAAATGTAGGATTTCTTACCAACTCCTGCTTGCTTCTTTATCATTCGAACAAACCCCAAATTATACTCCATTTTCTCTCTTTCTGCCAACCAAGAATCACCAAGTCACCTCCAAGGAATACAGAACAACATGGCCAGATTCTGTCAGATTAAAATATGAGACAAATTAACCCTCATTAAGAGAATGCACCTGCAACACTGCCTACCAACTGTGAAAAAGCAACTGGCTGCATCCCTGAGTCCATATTGTCTTCACCCCTCATTAAGCAACCCCCGCCCCAGATTTTGCTGAGCAGCCGCAGCTGTAGGCAGCTCTGGCTGGACCCCACGGTGGTGGTTCTACAGGCAAGTTGGGACTATCTTGTCTATCCCGAGTACATTTGTACAGAACGCACAGGGAAATTTGCTTTCAGAAACCGATTTTTATTTTCTGGAGGAAAAAAAGAACCGCTAACATTTTTAAAGGATGCCAGTTAGGGTCTGGTTTATTCTAGGACTTTAAAAGCAAAGGTTCTTTATGGATCAGTTTCCTTTCTGATGCCTTAGGTTGCTCAGTGCCTCAGGTGGCCACAGAATCAGGCGCTGCCAAAGTTAAAGGAAGGTCTCATTTTCTGCCTCAGATTTTTTTTTCTTTCCCACTGAAGAAAAAAGTAAACTGTTCCTGATGTAATTTCTTTGAGAAAATTAATGCTCATGTGAAGTCCCCGTGCAGAGCAGCATTCTTAACAGACCCCCTTGATTCCTTTCACTTTAATAAGGAGACAGAGTTCAAGGTCGTTAGCTGTTCTCCCCCAGGTCTCGCAGCCAGAAATGGGTGGAGCCAGGTGTGTCTGCTTCCAGCATCCACATCCGCAATCACCAGGCTATGGTGCAGAGGGGCGCAAACCACAGCCCAAGGGCCAAAGCCCAGCCTGCCACCCATTTCTACAAATACCTGTTTCACTGGTACACAGCTAGGCCATTCACACAGGTATTGTGCAGGGCTGCTTTCGTGGTGCAGTAGAAAAGTCGAGTGGTTGCAAACTAAACCAATCTTCTCTCTGACCATTTACCAGAAAACATTTGCTGACCTCAGTACAGTTTAATATCCTGATGCATGAGAAGAGTAGATCTCATCTCGGTATCAGAGGAGACCAAAATACCCAACTGATAATGTTCGTTGTCCGATAGAACCTACCCAGTTGGCAGATACCACGCCCATGTGACGGACCTCTGTGCCATGATGACCCAGCCTTATCTGACCAACCCTGCTCTTCTATAGGCTGTACTCTGTCCCCTGACAAAAAAGAAGTCTCCTGCTTACTGGCATCAAGAGCTCAAAGGTAAGGCCAACGAGGTCTTTGTGAACCAGGCAAACATCTTCTTCCCTCATCTGTCACTGCCCCCCAGCAACGTTCTCCTGTATAAGTCCCAGAAGATGGGGTGAGCAAAACCCGTGTCTTATGTGGAATGGACTCACAGGTGTTCCAAATATTATCTGCCATGTTTTTAGTGACAGCCTTTTACTGGGGTTGGGAAGGCTTCAAGGACTAAAATGCCAAGCTACAGAAGAGCAGGAAAGGACTACACGTGCTCAAATCTTATTTGAGAGAATACCATCAGAAATATGAGTCAGGGCATAAAAACGGTCCACTGAAAAATGATCAAGCTTTCGTAGTCTAATTGTGGCAAAAGTGAATCAAAATATGGTTTATAGTTGTTGTCATTTTTTATTATACAAGAGAATCATATTCCTTTCGCTCCCAGACCAGCAACTTAGATTCTGGAAATTCGGATTTTTTAAAAAGACTAGTTGCTCACATAGTCGTTTTTCCTTTCTTAGATATTCACTGAGCACTTGCTATGTGCCTGTCTCTATTCTGAGTGTACGTATGAGCTATGATGGTCCCTGCGCTTATAATTTCCATTCTAGTTGGGAAGACATGTAAATGAGTAACAAATAAACAGGAATATTTTAGGTAGAGGTAAATGCTATGAAAGAAACAATAGAATGTGTAGTGGTGGGGGGATGATTTTAGGTGAGAAACGCAGGGGCAGAGACCTACTATATGCCAGGAACTGCACTAAGCTTTAGGAAAGCACTGGCCAGAGAGGAAGGTTGTCAATCATCACATCTACATAAAGGGGTTCCAGGCAACAAAACTAAAGTTGTCTTGGGAGGACAGAAAATGTTTTCTGGAACCACAACAAGACCTAGGAATGACCACGTCAATGTCCCACAGTGGTGAAATAATTAAATTATGGTATAATTTAGGGGTGCCTCGGTGGCTCAGTCAGTTAAGCAGCTGCCTTCAGCTCATCATGATCCCAGGGTCCTGGGTTCGAGCCCCACATGGGGCTCTCTGCTCAATCTGCTTCTCCTTCTGCCCCTCCCCTGCTTGTGCTCTGTCTCTCTCTCTCTCTCTCTCAAATAAATAAAATCTTTTAAAATAAAATAAAGTAAAAGATGGTATAATTTAAAAGTTGTTTTGAAAGACTATATAATGAAATGGGGAAGTGCTCCTAATATATCAGAAAGGGCATTTCTAAAGCAGTCTTTGTGATGGTTGATTGTATGTGTGAACCTGACCGGGCCATGAGGTGCCCAGATACTTGGTTAAACATTATTCTGAGTGTGTTGTGAGGGTGTCTTCTGGATGACATTACACTTGAATCAGTAGACAGAGTAAAGCAAATTACCCTCCCCAAAGTGGGTGACTCCATCCCAGGCAATGAAGGCCCAAATAGAACAAAAAGCCTGACCTTCTCAAAAGTAAGAAGGAATTCCTGCCTGCCTGACTGGAGCTGGGAGATAGTGATATTTCCTCCTCTCATTTCTAAAATGAACTAAAAGGAGTCCAGGGGAGTTCTCCAGTTTGGGGCTCTCAGCCCATGCCTATCAAACCACACTTCACACTTCCCTTCATTCAACCTTTCATGATCCAAAAACACTAACCACTATGCTTTCCAACAGATTCACATAATAAAAGCAATACAACCGAAGTCTTAGGACAAGCCTATTCAGCCAGTAGACAGGTACTGGCACCCCCGTCGTATGGATAAGAACACTGAGATGTGGAAAGCTGGCTGGTCCAAGGTCACATGGCTTGTAAATGGCAGATTCAGGGCTGGCCTGTATTCTAATGCATTACTCCAACCCCAGCGCACCATCTACCGGAGCCCACAAGCCTGCGTTCTCTTGGTTCCTACTGCTTCTCCACCCTCAACTGCCCCTCTTAGTCTCCTTCGTGCCTAACGCTGACACCAACTTTGCAAGACATGACATAGAAAGAATCGGAAGGATGATTTCGTGCTTTAGAGCTCATTCCTCTAGCCCAGTGGTTGCACACTTAATTACCTAAACTCAGACAGGTGAGGTAAATAAAGGAAGCAGCCAGTTTATGGGAGGAGCATCGTCTGTGGGAAACAGAAGATGAAATGCCATCTCCATGGTGGAGTCCGTGTCTAAATCCACTGTCAGAAGGCCGCAAACTCTAGCCTGTGGGCCAAATCTGGCACGCCGCCTGTTTGGGTATGGCCCATGAACTAAGAACAATTTTTAGATTTTTAAACACTTATATTTTAAATGGTTACCTAAATACCTTGATTTTTGTCTCTTGACCCACAAAGCCTAAAAGATTCACTATCTGTCCCTTTATAGAAAAAGCTGGTCAACTCTTGCTTTACAGTGTCCCTTAGCCTTCAAAACTAGACACATACCCACCTGCAGAACTGAAGTCAATAAGCCTCTCTGTCTATGGAACATCTCCAAGTCACTCATGAAGAATGTGGTTATTCAATCTGAAAAAAGCTACAAACTGTATGATTCCAACCATAGGGCATTCTGGAAAAAGTCAGACTATGGCGACAGTAGAAATTTCAGTGATTGTCAGGGCTTGGTGGGGGAAAGATGCACAGGCAGAGCACAGAGGATTTTTAGGGCAGTAAAAATACTCAGTACGGTATTAAAATGGATATATGGATGGATATGTGCCATTGTACATTTGTCCAAGCCCACAGAATGCAAAACACCAAGGGTGAACCCCAATGTCAACCCTGGACTTTGGATGATATTGGAGGTCAACGCGGAATCTGTAATTGTAACAACTATACCACTCTCATGGGGGATGTTGTATCAAGAGGCTACGCATGTGTGAGGGCAGGAGGATTGTGGAAAACCTCCATACTTTCTTCTCCATTTTGCTGTGGAGCTAATACGGTGAGAAAAAAAATTAAGAAAAAATAATATGACTCTTGCCTCACTTATGTAGTAGATTTGCACAGCACAGTCCTTTTCAGGGACAGCATCTTAGCCAAGCGTGAACATGGTGACGTCCACAGCTGGGTACGCATGGGACCACACTCTCCTTTCATCTGCACAGCGGTCATGGCTAATCAACTGCTGCATGCCTTCTTGCTGAGGCCAAGTATGACCTCTGAACCCTGCTCCACACAGCACTTCGGGCATCTACTACCAATACATCAGAGTTATTCAAAGAAGGCAAGCCACCTAGTAAAATACATCAGACAGAGACAGACAAATACTGTATGATCTCACTTACAAGTGGAATCTAAAAAGACACACACACACAACAAAATAAAACAACAGCAAAAACTCACAGGAACAGAGAACACATCGGTGGTTGCTAGAGGCAGGGGTTGGAGGTGGCGGAACTGGGTGAAGTCACCAGGCACAGCATGGTGACTGCGGTTAACAACACCGTATTGTACGTTTGAAAGTTGCTGAGACACTAGATCTTAAAAGTCCTCATCACAAGAAAAAAAATGTGTAACTTTGAAGTAATGAATGTGAACCAAACTTGGGGTGGTGATCATTTCACAATATATACATATATCACGTCATTATGTTGTCCACCTGAAACTTATGCACTGTTATATGTCAATTATATCTCAGTAACACTGAAGGGGAAAAAAGAAAGAAAAGAAAACCACCTGCCGTCTTGGGTTTTGACCTTCGAGCAAGTATTTGGTTTTTTTTTAAGATTTTATTTATTTATTTATTTATTTATTTAAGAGCGAGCGAGCAAGCAAGAGAGTGGGGTGAGGGGCAGAGGAAGAAGCAGACTCCCTGCTGAGCAGGGAACTGAAGCAAATATTTGAGAGATGTTTTGAGTGCTCTAAGCTACTTTCCTCCCTTGAATCCAACAACAGAGGCTCGTGTCTACACTTAAAGACCAGAACTGGCTTGATTTTCATGGCATTTATTTCAGAGAGGGAGGAAAGAGGCTTTGCTCATCCCGGAGTGATTCTCCAACATAGGGCTGTACTTCAGGTCTGAGGACTGAAGCCCCCCTGAGAAGCTCTGAGTATGGAACTTTTCTGTGGCAAGCTAAGATTTTGCACTAAACTAGTATTTTTATCTAAAATCCCTTTCCTCCCCGCCCCCCACTGCCCCTCCCCCCTGGCACTTTCCAAAAACACTGAAGCATCCTCAAGGAAAGCCTTACAAGCCCTGGGCATGATGGTCCTCTATGTTTTGTAAATACTTGTGGCTTCTCCAAGTCAGGACAAAAAATAAAAGAATCCAAATGCATTTCAATCATTGGCTAGGTTCCAGTTTTCCCATTCTTCTTCCACCCTTCTGCTCCCCAGCGACAGCCCCCTTCCCTCAGAATCCTGCACAAACCCAATATGCCTTCCCCTTCAACCACACACTTTATTATTATCTTAAGGTCAATACCTTTATAAACGTGCCTTTGACTGGTTTTTCGTAGATAACTTGAGGGCAGTTCTTCTTCGCAAGCAATAAAAATACCCCAGCCTGGGATGTTATCAAGATGAAAGTAATTACAAAGTCCTGAGCTGAACTGCCTGCGAGAGCCGGCATCCCTTATTATTGCTTAAATCTTTGAACAAGGGGGACCTGGCTTCATGTAACCATCAATCTCATACTTTTCTTATTTCAAAAGAGGCCTCACCCTTAAAACATACACTCGAAGAAATTATTTGGTTTTGCTAGCAATTCTTTATTACATATTAATATTTTTCCATAGGCATCTTAGGGGATCTGCAGGTAAGTGGATATTTTACTGGCCTTACCTTTGTTAGTTACCCTAAGGATTCACTTTCCCATATAGTGTGGGTTTTTGTTTTTTTGTTTGTTTGCTTGTTTTTGTTTTTGTTTTGTACTCCGGCCCCTCTACCCAGATCTGAAGCTAATTGGCTGATAAAGGCTATTCTCGCAATGCCCAGTTCGGAGTCAGTTTCAAACATAATGAAAGAAGCTAAGCATCCGAGGGATACGAGCCTAACCTATCTGTGTGGCATGTACTCTAGCCAGATTTTGCTGATTCGTGTGTCCATGGGAGAAGAGAAGGCCATCAACACCACATCAGCAGAGAGTGGTAAGAACATCTATGAGCTTTACGCTGATGTTGGGAGGTGAGATCCTACCCTTCCAGAAGAATATGTCCTCAAAAAGAAGCCAGCACAGGTTGAAATCATGCTCACCTGGGACACCTTAGGACAAGTTTCAGTAATCTGTCAAAAACGCAGACCTGTGGGGGTGAGCCACCACTCCGCCATTTTCCAGCTGTGTGGCAGTATCCAAGTCAGTGAAACTCTCTGACCCATGGGTATTTCACCTAAACTTAGGGATAAGGAGGAATGTTGTGACTACTAAGGAGACAAGAGGCGTGAAGCCTTAGGAAGCATTCCACAACAACAGAGGAGAGGGGCGCGGGGGGGGGCTCCTTGTCCTATAAACAAGACAGCTAGAGCAGATGATCTTCAACTCTGTAGCTCCAATATCCAATTGGTCCAGTTACTGGAACGAGAGCCAAGGAGACCCAGTGAAAATAACTTCTGCTTAGAACTCAGGAGATTTGGGTCCCAAATCAAAGCCACTTCAGTTCATTTCCTCTGGCAAGTAACTCCTGCCCATAAAGCCCAGGAAACTTCTAGAGCACTGTATCACTTCTTAGGCTAACACCTCCATGGGCCTGGGATAAGCACTTAACATATGGTGACTTATTTATTCCCCACAATAACCAGATAACACCAGTACTATTATCCTCCCCATTTTATAGATGAGGAACTAAAGCAAAGAGAGAATCAATTACTTTGCAGATAGCAAAAAGCGGGGAGGGGGTAGTTAAGTGGCAGAAATGGCACACGTGCCACTAAACAGAGAAGAGATGAGACAGACGGGCCAAGGAGTCACCTTTACATGGGGTGCTCAAGGCATGTCTTTCTGAAGGATCTCCCAGTCCAGGGAGAAGATAGGACTATGTGAAGTGCCCAGAGCACGGAGGAGTTGGTTCAAAGGCAGTGTTTCTCAAACTCTATGTGCATCAGAGCATCTGGAGGGCTCGTTCAACACGCGTAAGTAGGCCTCGCCCCAGAAAGTTTAATTCAGTGGGTCTGGAGTGCGGCCTGGGAATTGTCAGGTCTAAAACATTCCCAGATGACACCGATGCAGCTGAGCTGGGATCCACACTTTGAGAACCACTGCTCTAGAAAAGGAGCCTACCAACTTTTTATGTAAAAAGCCAGACGGTAAATATTTTTCACTTTGCAGACCTTCAAGTCTCTGTTGCAACCACTCGGTTCTGCTGCTGGATCATGAATGCAGCCAGAGATGATATGTAAATAAATGAGCGTGGCTCTGCTCCAATAAAACTTTATTTACAAAAATAAATAGTAGGCTACATTAGGTCCCATGGGCCACAGTTTGCCAGCCACCGTTCTAACTGAATCTGCCTTTAACTCTTTCCGGAACAGAAAGCCAAGCAAGCGCCTGTGCCCCTAGCCTCCACTAGAAACCACTGCACTTTCCCATTCTGTCTGATCACCCGTTTGTGTCTTGGCTTAAAAGCCATATGCCTGGGAAGACCTCCCTGACCTCCTCGGGGCAGGGAAGGTGTCCCTCCCCTGTGAACCTCTGGTGCCACTCACCTGCTCTGTCAGAGCACGGAGTCCCATGTGACATACACGACTGCATGGTCCTATTTCTATCGGAAGGGGGCCAAATATGTCACCTTCAAACCCCAGTCCAGTGCCCAGTACACCACCTGCCAGACAACTACCAAGAGTGTTACTTATTGAATGACTGAGTCTTTCATTTTCCCCTTTCCGAGAGCAATTCCCAGCGGCCTTGAGCTGTACTCGTCATGCCCTAATGCGTAGGGTTCACTTGGGAACCTTGTTAAAATGCACTTTCTGATTCATTCAGTCTGGGGCGGGACCTGAGACTCTGCATTTCTAACGGGCTCCTAAGAGATGCTGAGGCCGCTGGTCCATGAACTACACTTTACGTGGCAAGCATTTAACAATCACAGAATAATGGCTCTCTCTGAAGCTACAATGTACGTGGAGGCCCTTGAATCACTCTCTTCAACGCTTTTGATACAGAAACCCAGGACTTCGGCTCCAGCTTCCTGACTGATGTTGAAAGAACCCACACTTAAAAACCAACAAGGGGATTGCACTTAACAAACCTCATTATATTTCCTGTTATTTTAACTATCACTATAATTAAGTTCAAAAGATTTGCCACACACAACTTGCTTTGGCACATTGGGTGTGCTTTGATTTTTAGAGGCCTCAACCTACTCTGGTGCCCTTGAAATTCATCTGTCAAACACAAGGATGCTACAGACTGAAATCACAAGAGTCCCTTATTAAGCTAGTGAGTCGCCCGTGCCAGCCTTTGTCAAGAAACAGACTATTTTCAGCATATTCTAAATGTATGTTGTTCTTTTGCTTCTGGCCACTGGCCTCTGGAGGGCAGACCCTCCTTAAAATCAACATGGAATGATAGAGGCTTGGAACTGGCAGGGATCTTGTATTTATCTGCTCCAAACCTAGCCACTAAATGAAGAAGCTAAACTCAGAGAGAGGAAGCAACTTCCCTGGGGCCACACAGCAAGCTCAAAGCAGGAGCTAGAATGAGTGTTTCCTGAATTATGAGCTGGAAATCTCATTTCTGGTAATGACTCTCGAAGTGCGGTGCACGGCCGGCCCTGGTCCATATTCTCATCGTGGTCTGTGATGAGATCCACACAGAAATCAAGTGAAAGCATTTAGCAAGTCTTATAGCAGGTGGACATTGCTGATACGGAAGCAGAGGTCTGTGGTCTTGTCTCTGAATTTGGGGTCTTGCCCACTCCCTAGTCAGGCCTGTGCCACAAGCTTCATCATTATCCAAACACAGTGGGACCACAATGAGCTGGAAACTTGGAAAACAACAACAACAACAAAAAAAACCTGGTCCTTCACTCTGGCTCCTCGTTTGAGGAGCACTGACCTATACCACGAAATCTGTCTCGTGGCATCACCACAGACCCGCGGCAGTGCCCCAATTCACAATTTAACTTAAAAGCATAAACTATATTAATTATTGGTTGGAAATCTCTCAGTAATAACACTTTAGCAACTCCCAGGACAAACCTTCTCACTGGTAGGGAGGGACTACAGCCTGGTAGCTTAGAACCTGAGCTGTGGAAGGGTCCAACGATGGCCTTTCCTGTTGCCACCACATTCCTCGCTACGTGACCTTGGTCAACACCGCTAAGTCTTAACCCTTGGTTCGCTTGTCTGCAAATTGGGAGTAAGAGTTGTGCCCACTGCCTGTAAGGCTATTGTGAGAATTTACAAAAACAAACAAACAAACAAAAAAACAAAAACACCACCACCGACAACAAAAACAAACAAGAGGACTGCACGTAAAGAGCCTCATAGAGTATCCAGCACACATATATGTTCATTGTGCTAAATAGGTGATGGAGATGAGCACTGAGTAATGTACATAATTGTTGAATCACTGTCTTATACACCTGAAACTCATGTAACAGTGGATGTTAACTACACTGGAATTAAAATAAAAATTACTTTAAATGAGAATAATTTAAAAATAAAAAATTATTTATTTCTTTGGTGTGGAATTGGTGCAGCGGGTAGGGATGTAGCTGCTGGAGGCCATTTGCTTGCACTGCAATCCCAGCTTTACAGCTACTAAATGGATAAGATGAGGCAAGCCATTTGCCTTCTTTACCCTTACCTCTCTTCATCTGCAAATGCGAAGACAAATGTCACAGGCTCTAGGAGGATGATGTACAGATTATGTGAAATAACCCCGAGAAGCATTTAGCACAGGGCCCAGCACCCAGCAAACACGGAGGTACAATATAGGAGGGCCTGTCTCTCACTGCTGTCACAGCCACTTTGGAAAGAATTTGCCCTGGAAAGAATTCATACGTGATAGTTGACAGGTGTCAGTTCCTGGCCACTCCTTCCAATTGTGGGATTAAAAGTTGATTAAGAAATCAAGGGCAAAATCAGACCCCATGCAAGTTAACTCTTACCCGAACAGAGCGAGAAACGCGTGTTACGTGAAAGCAGACTTCATTTTACCACTTTTTGCAGCCTATTTCTGTTAGGGTTCTGAAATGATTCCATTTATTTAAAAATGAGATTATCTATTGCTCGAGCTTGCCAAGAATTAAGAAACTAGATTACATGGTGTGACATTAATTTCCTTTCTGATGTGGTCCGGAGTAGGCCATAGGGCAACCCCTCGGCTGCCAAGAACCAGTGGGCAGCTGTTTCCTCGGGTGGTTTGGCCTTGCTGGGCTCTGGCCCACTGGTCAGGGCCAAGTAGATAGAGTCACACGTCACAGAGGGCCCGGCTGGCTCTCCATCACAGAGGAACTGAGCTCGGGCCTGCTGCCAACCGTGCCGTGTGACTTGTCACATGACCAGGATACACAGCAACAAAAGACATCACAAACCGAGCACTGCAGGAGTGAGCAGTGAAAACCCTGGCTGCTGAGCCATGGCCAGCGTCCACGGCTGAGGGAGCGGAGGAAAGCGGAGAACCAACCCGCCACCTTCCCCACCCAACATGAGACAGGGCGCGAAGCAGCAGGGAGAGACGGTTTTTTGGGGGTTTGCCTCTCACCCTGGAAAAGGGCCTACCAGTAACAGGGTAAGAGGGGCAGAAACCTCGGATGACAGAGCAAAGAAAACAGCAAAGATGGGGCACACACTTCAATCTCCTCTAACGGAAGAAGTGCCATCAGCTCTCTGGGCGGGTGGCCTTCTGGGAATGCTGCTGAGTGAATGCAGGAGAAACAGTGGGAGTGTTGCCCAAAATCATCCCTGGCAGTGATTGCTACTACTTCGTCCCACCTAGAGCGGGCCGGGGAAAGAACACTAGATGAGCTCCTGGATGGGAACGCCGGGGGCCGTCCCGCCGTGTTCGTGGGAAGCAGAGCGCAAGCCTGCTCTGCCCAACACCGCAGCCACTGGCCACGTGTGGCTACTTAACCGCAAAGTAATCTTGCAGCAACAGGGAGGGACCTAGAAAGTATAATGCTAAGCGAAATCAGTCAGTCAGAAAAAGATAAATACCATATGATCTCACACGTATGTGGAATTTAAGAAACAAAAGAACAAAGTGGGGGGAAAGAGACAAACCAAAACACAGACTCTTAACTATAGAGAACAGATGGCTACCAGCGGGGAGCGGGTGGGGAATGGATGAAATAGGTGATGGAGATGAGCACTGAGTAATGTAGAGAATGGCTGAATCACTGTCTTGTACACCTGAAACTCGTGTAACAGTGGATGTTAACTACACCGGAATTAAAATAAAAATTACTTTAAATGGGAATAATTTAAAAATAAAAAATCACTTAATAAGAAGTAATTTTAGGGGCGCCTGGGTGGCTCAGTTGTTAAGCGTCTGCCTTGGGCTCAGGTCAGGATCCCAGGGTCCTGGGATCGACCCCTGCATCAGGCTCCCTGCTCGGCGGGAAGCCTGCTTCTCCCTCTCCCACTCCCCCTGCTTGTGTTCCCTCTCTCGCTGTGCCTCTCCCTGTCAAATAGATAAACAAAATCTTTCCCCAAAAAAAGTAATTAAAAAAATTCTTAAATTCAAATTAATCTAAATTAAATTAAAAATTCATTTCCTTGGTTGCTCTAGCCACATTTCAAGAGCCCGATAACCCCAAGTAATTAGTGGCTACCATATTGGTGCTGAAACATAGCATTTCCATCATTGCAGAAGGTTTGACTGGATAGCACTGGTCTAAAAATAACAGAGTAGGTTGTGTACACAAGTCAGTGAGTAGGAAAAAATAAGGACGCTCAATGCCAGTAAAGGTGTGATGAAATGAGCAGCATTCTACTCTGTGGCTAAAATGGTAAATTTGATACATTTCTAGAGTATAACCTGACAATATGTATCAAGAGCCTTAAAAACAGTCTTATTTGTTAGCCCAGTCTTTCGGCACAAAGGACTCTATCCAAAGGAGGTAACCAAAGAAGTGGTCCCAAAACTTATGTTTTTCATCCAGAAATATTTACTGAACAATTACTTTTCATAGAAAAAAGCTAGAAATCATGTAAATATACAATATCAGGGGAATAAAAAATAGATTTCATCGTATGATGGAATATAATGCTACTAGTAAAAACTGAATTTCTAAAAACCGGTAACATAGAGGAAATGACTGATCTAAGTAAAGAAGAAGAAAAAAGATAGCAACATGTCTATATATCATTACACTGTTTTCAAAATACAGGTACAAATATAAAGGAAAGAAAATACACTTAAATATTAACAGTGGCTATCTCTGGATGCTGGACTCGTGAACAGTTATTTAAATTTCTTCCTATTTCCCTGAAAACTAGCACTGTACCTGTGTCTCACCATCACTGATTCTCACTACGTGTGGGGTGCAGTTCAGAGGCTTAGATGTGTTCACACCTCTAATCCTCAGGACACACTATCAGGTAAATTCTATCCCCAGCTGGGATATGGTAATAAAGAGGCGCAGGAAGTCCCCGAGGTCACACAGGGATGGGGTAGATGAGCCAGGATGTGGAAGCAGACAGTTGGATCCAGAATCCAGAGTCTCAGACTTTAAGCTGTAATCATCAGCCCAACTTTCAGCAGAGGGTACTGAATGAGGAACTGCAAAATTACCCACATAGGTAGCACAGCTCTTAATTTGGCAGGGCTAAAATTCAAGCAGAGGCTTTCAGACTGCCTCCCTGTTGCCAGCCTCAGAAAAGGGAGGGCCCAAGCCAGAAATATGATTGAGGTCTAGAAAGCCAGCCAGTTTTCCTTTCTTGCACTCTAGAATGTATAAGGTGCACCCCCGCACTGCATATAGACTCAATTTTCATGCAGCGCTTAACATGTAAGCCCTTCATACGAAGCCCTTTGCGTTAGGATCCTGTTTAATCCACAAAACAACCCTCACAAACAGTTGCCACTATTCTTCCCATTTTAGAGATGAGGAAGCCAGAGTTCAGGAAGCTAACTGTTCAAGATCACAGGGCTATGAACAGGAAAACCCAAGTCACACTTAAGCTGTAGACCACAGCACCTTTATTCTTTACTGGGTCATAAAATGACTATATAATTTCTATTTCAGGAGGACACTTTTGAGGGTGAAAAGGAAGCTAATAATTATTTCAGGACAAGAGGCACACACTGCATCTGTCCCAGGCAACCCGCTGCCCCTAGGAAATGTAGCTTCTCTGTGATCTTGTTCTCCAGAGTGGGCTAGAAGGACAACACTGTTGTAAATTCCCAGGTAGGTGTTACACAACAAATTATAGATGCTTGCTTCTTGGTGCTCTCAAAATATATACCAGCATGTGACAGCCCAAACTAGCACTGCGGGCTGATTCAGATACCCCAGAGCAGAATGAATAAGACAAACTCAGGCCCTTTTGATTTCATGGGATGGTGGTGGAAGGTCCCACTTTCAGCAACTGGGATTCGTTGTTATTCTTGTCAATGAGAACAAAGACAGGACTGGGTCGATTTTGCCCACTTCCCAGCCCCACCGCCAGTCATAATTCATCATCACATGGCTCCCTGCACAATTCCTCACACATTATTTAGAGGAGACAGCCGACAGTGGGGGCAGAGTTTCTGCTAATCTGCAGATCGGATTTGCTGCACTGCCCTCGGGGGTGGCACCCTGTAGAATGCACCCACTGCTGGACGGAGCTCCGGACCCTATCTGTCAATGCATCGCTAGGGGTCAGCGGGGATGGGGTGACCCAGGAATGAACTGGCTCCACGATCCATTAAACAGCCCCCCTAAAACCCAGAGCGTCAGCCAACTAATGGGGCTTGGGGCCATCATCAGTTCACTGGAAAATGACATCTTCCTGGAGGCTGAAACCGGCTTCTCCATCATCCTGAGAACAGAAGGCTTGAAGGAGGGCCAGACACCTGGGCCTGGAGGCACCTGTCACAGCACACCAAATCACAGAGCAGTGTTTACAGGGGTGACAAATGAGGACCACGGAGGTAGAATGCCTAGCTCTGCCATCATCTTGCTTTATGTCCTAGGACAGTTGCCTTAAACTCTGTACGTGCCACTTTCCCCATCTGTAGAAGGAGTAAAATGATTAAAACTCACCTATAGGGTTTTGCAATGATTAAATGAGGTAATACATGAAAAGTGCTTAGCACAGCATTCGGCTTATAGTAAGAGTTTAATAACTGTTAGCAGTGACAAAAGAATTATTACATCAACAGTGACACAAAATACAATCATAATAATTAGTATATGTTAATAGAATTACTATGTAATATATTACTAAAAGTATAGCAATAACAATGATTCTTATTATTTTATATTTTTTTCAAAGATTTTATGTATTTGAGAGAGAGAGACAGAGAGAGAGCCAAACAGGGGGAGGGGCAGAGGTGGAGGGAAAAGCAGACTCCCTACTGAGCAGGGAACCTGGTGCACGGGGCTCCATCCCAGGACCCTGGGATCATGACCTGAGCTGAAGGCAGATGCTTAACTGACGGAGCCACCCAGGCGCCCTTATATATTGTTAATATTATATCACATCTCAAATGAGAACTACCTGCTAAATATGTTGTCTAAAATTAAGGAGTTAGAATAGAGTAAAACAGAATAAAATTACAGTGAAAATATACTAAGAATAAGGCGGTGGATTCCCAGGTCACAATCAAGGTCAAGGCATCCCTCATGGGAAAACACCTCCAGACGTCAATATCCTTACAAACATCACCTTTGGACATGAGCCAAGTTTGGCAGGAGGTTGTGAAGGGGAGGGGAATCGAAGCACCAGGGCAGTGTCTGGAAGAACACTGAGAGTCAGCAGAAGTCTGGTTCTGATCCCAATTCCCAACTGAGAACAGAGTCAGAGAAGCACCCTCAGCACCTCGGTATCTAATGATGGACAAAATTAGCTCTGTCTCACTAAGAACCACTCAGCCTAATGTCTTCATAAACACTTAATTGTTCCTTTCTCTGCAGCAGAGCTTTGGGCACATTTTTCAGCAAAAACGAGTCAGAGTGGCTTGGAAAACTGTTAATAGAAACTAAAAATAGCAACAGTCTAAATTTCTACTTTCCCCTCTCTTCATCCCCAGGGATGCCACTGAGTTAAAGGGTAAGAGTGCCACACTCAGAACTCTTTCTTTCAATCCCTGACAGACCCACAAACATCGTCTTCCTCCTTATCTTATTTATTTCACTTTATATTTGGTGATTCTCTCGCCAGCCTTCCTCTCTCTCCCAAATCCAGAGTCATCATTTGCACACACAATGAGGGAGCCTGCTGGGTTGTTGCTAAACCAGCGCAATTCACACAAGACCCTTGAAACTCTGGAGCTAGAAATAAAAGGGAAGGGGTGCCCCATGAATCACTGCCCACCCACACAAAATCAATACCATGGAGGCAGTAACCTAGCATGGAGAGCCATTTTCCCTTCTGGGAGGGAAGCGGTAGTTACAGTTTCAGCTAATATAACATGTGAATGACAACTTAGTAAAATCGAGAGACTTGATGACTTCCAGCCATCATTCAAGGCCTGGGCTGTAATTCACCATATTACTGCCCAGAGTTCAATACTCAGTTACAGTAGCTCATCAGTCCTGCGGTACCCACATCCTCCAGCTCTCTCCTGCCCTCCCTTTGTTCGAAAATCTTCCCATTCTCTTTCT